>NC_071101.1:8180000-8297500 GCF_024256425.1 Clarias gariepinus
CTTTCAAAGTAGCCCCATTAGTGTATATATGGTACTTTGGTCCAGATTAAGACCACATATATACCTACCCCTGTTTCACTTCTCACCCAAACGCACCATTTCAGTGTCAGAGTCGAGTAAGAAACGACTGGAGGGGATCTTCTCATATGAGGTCACCTTAGAGGGAAAAACTAAGTGGCTTGCTTAAACCGCAGGCAATACACAAATAAAAAAAAAGTCCAAAACAAAAAAAAGTTTTTGTTTGTACCCATTCGTTTTGAAACTGCCTAATCAGTAAAATTTAATAATAGGTCCACTTCAAAGTATGTAGTTACAGTAATCATCAGAGGTGGAAAGTAATAAATTACATTTACTCGCATTACTGTGATTGAGTAGATTTTTTGTGTACTTCTACTGTTTAAAGTAGTTTTTAAAATCTGTAATTTAACTTTTACTTAAGTATGTTTTGTTTAAAGTATTGTACTTCACTACATTTAAAATCATATTCGCTACTGAGTAAAAAATAAATGAATGAAAGTAAAAAATAATGCAAATAATACAGCGAGGAAGGAAAAGAATTGATTGATTGATTGATTGATTGATTGATTGATTGATTGATTGATTGATTGATTAATGGGCGTGGAGAACAAACGCTCTAAACTCATAAAAACGATGGAGACGGAGAAAACAGACATCAGTAATGCAGACACAGCTGAAAGTGAAATGCCAACAAATTCTTATGAAGCGAACCCCGGGTTATATTGAAGCGACCACTTTGATTTCAAGCACAACAAAGGGAACAGATTTATTATGCAAGGGTGTTCCATCCCCCCCTTCAAGCGCTGTTAAAAAAAAGGAACGTAATAACTTTTACTCTGAGTAGATTTATAATAAGCTACTTTTTACTTTTACTTGAGTAGATTTTTACAGTATAAGGTTATCTTTACTTGTACTTCAGTTAAAGTTCACTAAAGTAACAGTACTTTTACTTGAGTACAAAATATTATTACTTTTTCCACCTCTGGTAATCCTGGTCATTTTTAGGGGGGTTGGCTGCAAGACGCAAGCTTTTTTCATAAATATTTTGTAGAGTTTGGTTTTTTTTATGATAGCTTTTGGTGGTACCCCCTGAAAAACTGTAATGTCATGATCTTCATTAGGATGTTGGTGTACATTTCAGCACCAGCTGACATGGGACAGTGTTTAACGAGAAGTAAATGTTTAAATTTTTATGTATTATTAATAAAATACCAGCTTGTGGTAAGTGAAGCACTGCAAGCTCTTTAATGTGTCAGAGTAAAGAAGAAGCATCTTCAGCGTGGTCACTTAAAGAAAACGACTGTTTGATATGCTAATAAACATAGGGCGGCATGCTATCTGGTCCCAGAGCAGCATCAAAAGCACATCACAGCTGTGTGCTGCTAATGGTGTGTTAGTTTCAATGGTGCATAAAGTTTGGGAATGATGTGTAAAGTTCTGAATAAAATGTAAAGGGTCAACCTTCAGTTCTGAAAAATGAGGCTAACCTGGAAGTTCCAAAACATGCAGTTCCTTGAATGTCCACAGGGGGCTGGCTCCAGAAGTGAGTCAATCGCTATAGAGCCTTATGCTAAAATGGGCATTTAAAAAAAAAATTAAAACAACATGTTTACAGACTGGTACGGTTTTGGTCTCAATAGCTTGATTTTCTATTCATGACCACTGTACAGGGGTGAAATTTTAATAACCCATCAATAAAAATTATATTAAGTTATAAATAATTAGAGGCGTGGTTGATTGCAAACTGCTAGCTGTCTGCTATGCATCACTTCAGCTAACCAGCTAACTGGAATCATAAAGCAGTTTATCTTACCACAAGAAATGTACAGTAGGTGTTGCCATGGGCCGATGTGTAGGGTATGGATGAAAGAGTGAAATCAAATGCATTAGCATATAAATTAACATTAGCCACCAGGGCATTTTAGGTAAGCTAAAGCTAAGCTCGCTAGTGTGTGGGTGGTAATTGAGGTAAGTAGTGTTCCAAACAACAGTCAGACTCTTTTCGCTGTACCCAGTTGTCCATTTATTGATTAACCAGGGTTTATTTGGAGTCAGCTCCTGACCCATTGGCGATGACATGTTCCTGCCCAGTTCCGATGCCAAGTGTGCCAAATGCCAATCTAGTGCAGACACCAAGTTCCAGCACATGAGGCACCAAAGTGCTTGTATGTATATGCATGCTATGATTCTATCACATATGTCTTACTGGGTGATTGTGAAGTTGGTGGTGACCAAAGCTCCCACAATTGGAATGGTGTGTAAGTTTCTGTTGAGTGCTTATATAAGGTGTATAATTTAATGATGGGGTGTTGTAAAGTTTTGAATAACGTGTGCAGTGTAAAATTTAATAGTGGTTCCATTCTGAATAAAGTATATAATTTGAAAATAGTGTGTAGACTTTGGGAATGCCCTCCTGGAGATGGTACAGTATTCAATAAACATCCAGCGCGAGGTAGTTCTGTGGGTAGAAATGCCTTGCTAATGAAGAAGATCAAAAGAGAATGGAATGACAGAAAGGTTCTATTATACCATACGTCAAATAACTAAGAGTATGTGATGAGGCACAACATGGTGAGTAGACGGCCATCTCAGACTGCACTACTTGGGGCAGATCTGCTACAACAGGAAATGACCAACATATACAAACTCTAGTTTCATAAAGAAACCCTCCTCATTGCTCATCGTCACACCAAGAATTAAGAACCAATAACACCATAAAGACTCTCTCCTCCCTCACCCCCAACAGCTCTGTAACGTAACAGTCTGACCTTTGCCCACAAGATTAATCTCATAATTAGTTTATCTAATTAATGTATCTCATTTCAAAGGTTATCATCACAGTGTGTGTATATGTGTGTGTCTTCATCTTACACTCACACTGAGGGCTTTTAATTAACACACCTTCCACTCATGCAAGACGAGTCAAATACATCTCAGCTGGAACTGATAGAGTAACTTATATGAAGTAACAATATAAGGTGTTTACAGTAGAGCATGGTACTGTAAAACCATACTGAAATGATAAAAAAAAAACAGTAAAGGGAAAAGTAAATATTTGAAAGAAAATAAGAAGAAAAAAGGCGGGTAAAAATAAGAGTATCATGGTAACACAGTAGAAGCGTTACTATTAGACTATTATTACTACTATTATTACTATTTTCTATCTACCTAAGCTCCAGTTTTCTGTCTCAGTGTTGCACTTTAGTTGTTGCTTGTTGTGCACACTGCATGCTGTCAAAGCCCAGCTTCAAGTTGCAGTGGTCAACTTGATGGACTTCCCTGCTAGGAAGGCCCTACTCTGCCTAAATCATGCCCAGCCATGCCCTGAATCATACCTTGTTCTGTCCGAGTCATGCCCTGCTCTACCCAATTCATGCCGTTTTCTGCCCAAGTCATTCCCTGCTCTGTCAAAATCTCGCTGCCTCTGCCTGGATTTGGAAATGTTGTGCTGGTGTCACCACCTGGCTTCAAGAGCACTATGCTTGCACCACACCCAAGCTTTTGATACCATTGTGCTGGCACCACTGCTTAAATGAAAATGGCCCCACAGAGTTGTCCTACAAGTCCTGACCCATTTCCGATGACATGTTCCTTAGCTAAAGCTAAGCTCGCTAGTGTGTGGGTGGTAATTGAGGTAAGTAGTGTTCCAAACAACAGTCAGACTCTATTCGCTGTACCCAGTTGTCCATTTATTGATTAACCAGGGTTTATATGGAGTCAGCTCCTGACCCATTGGCGATGACATGTTCCTGCCCAGTTCCAATGCCAAGTGTGCCAAATGCCAATCTAGTGCAGACACCAAGTTCCAGCACATGAGACACCAAAGTGCTCATGCCATGCTCAGTCTCAGTTTCCACGATAAGTCATGTCCCAGTTCTTATGCCAAGCTGAGCTCTATACCCAAGCCAAGTTTAGTCCAAGCTCCACCCGAATATGCATGGCATGATAAGGAAAATGACAAAGATTATTAAGAAAAAGTAAACTGTTTTCGTATAATAATAAGATCATGTATAGCTTTCAAAGCAGCTCAAATGTATATGCATGCTATGATTCTATCACATACTGTATGTCTTACTGTGTGATTGTCTGGGGCCAGGCCTCCCAATCAGTTGTCAAGCTTGTAATGTCCTTTTACAAACAAACTTTAAAAGAAATGGATCAGAAACAAATGAGATGGCAAATTTCTTAAATGAATAATTTGCTAGGTTTTGATAAAAAAAATTAAGTTTTCATTTATAAAAAGTATATTTAAGTGTACAAACTGGCTTGCGCCTAATGTAACAAAAATATGATGGGGTGAGGATCAGAGGTGCAGTAAGTGGAAATGATACAGTCTGAAGATATAGAACTACTACTGTATGGGTCAGTAATATTTTTTGTGTGTTTGTATTTTGAGTTTGAGTTGATGGCTAGAACACCAACAGCAATGTGAGCATTGAGCAGCTTGGGTCGGATCGCTGGATTCACACTGGTATGGTTTGTGTTTTCCCACTTTGTCCTGGATGTCATAGACTTTGTATTTGTGACTCGGTTTGGAGTTGTACATGTCCGTGATTGTGTCAATGTTTATTTTGTTTTGTTTTTAATATATATTTTAATATATATTGTTTGTTTTGTTTTGATGTAAAAGCCCAACTTGGGATGGGTGCTCCAAATTAGCCTTGTGCTATACGCCCCATGTTTACGCGGCATCGGTTGCCTGTGCGCCGCAATGCTTGGTGTGCAGTCCCTAATTAAATAAACAAATAAATAAATAAATAAAAAATGTGTCGCCACCCGCATTCTAAGCTTTGGCCCAGCTCTTTTGCCAAAGTATTTACAAACCCCCATACTAAGCCCCACCCACCATGCCACCAGCCTTTGCATCAAATGAACTGACCAACGATGGTGGCGTGGCTTGGCCAATAGTTGGTGCACCAGGAGCCACATCTTGTGTGGTTCTGTCACATCTTGTGTGGTTCTGTCACATCTTGTGTGGTTCTGTCACATCTTGGATGGTTCTGTCACATCTTGGATGGTTCTGTTACAGGATCCTCCAGGTTGCACCAGGGCTTTGAGTTTAGGAATCTATTTTTGACACTATCCTCTGTTCCCATCATTCCTCCTTATTTGTATTTTCTTCTGGTCACTGTACCTTGTTTACTGTATGATCGGTCTTAAAAAAGTAATGCCTGTGACTACATCCTGCTTCCATCTCCATGTTGAGAGAGAGAAGGAAGGGCTTAAGAGACGGAGAAAGAGACGGAGAAACGAGAGATGCAGAAAGGCAATAGAAAGAGACACTGAAAGTAACGGAAAAGCACAAAAGACAGGAAGAGAAAGTGAGCGAGGGACAGAGTGAAAGAAAGTAGTTAACGGAAATAATGAAGATGGAATAAACGGAGACAGAAAGAGAAAGCGAATGAGAGAGGGACAGACAGAAAGAGAAAGTGAGAGAGAACAAGACAGATAGGAGAAAAAAAAAATGTCAATCTTGAGCTGCACTTTCAAACTCCAGTCGTGACACATACATGATATCTCTGCTCTCACTTTGACAAAGTGCATAGAGCTTTCAGAGGTGTGATTCTGCTCATCAGCACACACACACACACACACACACACACACGCACACAAAAGCCTCCCCGTCTGCTCGGGCCCAGACCAACTGTGGCGTGCTCACCTCATTACCAACTCAATGAATATCATTATTCTGAATCCTGCATAACACACACACACACACACATGTTGGGATTTTCTTTCTCAAATCCACTGATTATGTGCATTTGTACAGCATTATGTGTGATTTTAACAGTTTTATTTAATACAAATGTAACATCTTGGTGTTACTGAAGTGACATTTCGCGGATCATGGATGTTACATTTTAGTGTTACAAATGTTACATTCAGTATATGTTTACTGGTATATTACCGCTGTGCTGACATGACATCTCTGAATCACTGATGTGACATCTCAGTATCAATAAAATGACATTTTAGCATTACGGATGTAATATCTCGGCATCAATGATGAAACATTTTTGCGTTACAGATGTGACATCTCGGAGTCCCAAATGCTACATTTTTGCGATACGGATGTGTTATCTCGGCATCACTGATGTGACATCACAGAGTCATGGATGTAGCATTACAAAAACATTCCATTCCTACATTACGGAGGTGCCATTTCAGCATTAAGGAGGTGCCATCTCGGGATCACTGATGTGACATTTCAGTGTTATGGATGTGACATCTCAGCATCACTGATGTGAAATTTCAACATTACGGATATGACATCTCAGCATCACTGATGTGAAATTTTAGCATTACGGATATGACATCTCAGCATCACTGATGTGAAATTTTAGCATTACGGATATGACATCTCAGCATCACTGATGTGACATTTCAGTGTTATGAATGTGACATCTTGGCATCACTGATGTGACATTTCAGTGTTATGGATGTGACATTTCGGCATCACTGATGTGACATTTCAGTGTTTTGGATGTGACATCTCAGCATCACTGATGTGACATTTCAGCGTTACGGATATGACATCTCGGCATTACTGATGTGACATTTTAGTGTTATGGATGTGACATTTCAGCGTTATGGATGTAACATTTTAGCGTTGCGGATCTGGCATCTCTGCATCACTGATGTGACATTTCAGTGTTATGGATGTGACATTTCGGCATCACTGATGTGACAATTCAGTGTTATGGATGTGACATTTCAGCGTTATGGATGTGACATCTCAGCATCACTGATGTGACATTTCAGCGTTACGGATGTGACATCTCAGCATCACTGATGTGACATTTCAGCGTTATGGATGTGACATCTCAGCATCACTGATGTGACATTTCAGCGTTACGGATGTGACATCTCAGCATCACTGATGTGACATTTCAGCGTTATGGATGTGACATCTCAGCATCACTGATGTGACATTTCAGTGTTATGGATGTGACATCTTAGCATCACTAATGTGACATTTCAGTGTTATAGATGTAACACATTTAGTGTTACGGATGTGACATCTCAGCATCACTGATGTCACATTTCAGCGTTACGGATGTGACATCTCGGCATCACTGATGTGACATTTCAGCGTTACGGATGTGACATCTCAGCATCACTGATGTGACATTTCAGCGTTATGGATGTGACATCTCAGCATCACTGATGTGACATTTCAGCGTTACGGATGTGACATCTCAGCATCACTGATGTGACATTTCAGCGTTACGGATGTGACATCTCAGCATCACTGATGTGACATTTCAGTGTTATGGATGTGACATCTTGGCATCACTAATGTGACATTTCAGTGTTATAGATGTAACACATTTAGTGTTACGGATGTGACATCTCGGCATCACTAATGTGACATTTCAGCGTTACGGATATGACATCTCAGATTCATGAATGTGACATTACAGAAATGACAGTATTACGGATGTGCCATTTCACCATTACAGCTGTTACATTTAGGCGTTATGCATGTGACATTTTGATGTTTTGGATGTAACATTTTGTTATCACAGATGTGCCATTTCACCATTACAGATGTGACAATTATGCAGTACGGATGTGTCATTTCACCATTATGGATGTGACATTTTGATGTGGCACCTTGGCATCATGAGTGTAATATTTCAGCATTTCAGATGTGGCATTTCCATGTCACTGATTTTGGCACCTTGGCATCATGCATGTGATATTCCGGCATCATGGATATAATATTACAGCATTAGAGATGTGACATTATGTGACATTTACTGCTGAGAAGTTTAGGTGTTACAGCCAGTATAATTAATTGTTTCTTTAAAAACAAATCAAAGTCAGTTATTTGCACATTTTTTTTTATTTATTAACAAAGTAAAATCTACAGGATGGTTGGACATTTTTAATTATGAAAAAGCTGTTTTTTCTTTTTTTTTTCTTTTTCTTTAAGCAGTTTATCCTAATGTTAAATATTACCATTACTATCTAGTGAAAGACACAATTAAACTGACAAAATAAGAAATGGTGTCAAAATGAGTAAACATATAAAAGCTAACCGCAGTGACCTTGGGAATTCATTCTGGAAACTAGACAGTGCAATATTGAGCAAAGAAACGCCAAAATCTACAACATACACTAATGACAGTTAATGTTTATGCTAATGACACTGGGAGCTGTAATTGTGAGCAGGTGTCCTGAAAACAAAAACACATTTGTATATAATCAGACATTTCTCTTGTTTAATACCCACAACTGTGCTTCTTTTTATGAAAAGCCGTTAAAGTAAATAAATCAAAAGTAAATACAGAAACAAAACAGGGATCGGTCTGTTAATTCCCTGGTAAAGAATCATCTCAAGCATCTATTCTGTTTAGTTCCGGTGATGTTTTGATCTTATTAAGACTAAGGCAGTGAACAAAATACAGCTAGGAGTTTCATTTATTTCTTTTTTTAATCATTCCCAGTCAGTAGCATTACTTCTACCGTCATGTCAACATGTCATAATCTCCCAGGATGCATTGCTGCAGGACCTACCTTATCGCTAAGCAGTGATATTTATGCCTGGGCCTGAAGCCTAAGCCCTGCCTTGATAGCCGTGAGTAAAAATAGCTTGAGAGAATTGAACACTGTGACCTGGAAGGAGATTGTTCTGGAACTTATTTTGCTCGTTGAGCTTGATGTGAACCGACAGCGCAGAAAATGGGTGCGTGGAGGAAAATGCGCGGCGAGAGAACCCTCGCTAAGCCTGAGTTTTAATGAATTTTAAACAATGAAAGAAATCTTAGGCTAAAATCGAGGGTAAGACCTGAGATTCATTATAATCTTTACTTTAGAAGGGGTGACTCAAAAGCTCCTAATGAGACTGTGGAACGCTCGAAGAGCAAATTAAAGCAGCGGGATCAGTAACGTTGGTATTTGGTGACCTCACTGACATGCATTTGTTCCTGCAAGCATTTTCCATTGGTGCGGAGGTTTAGGTTGTGGTTTTAATCCATAATCCCATTTAATCCCGAACTCTTTAAAATATATTACTGGTATTGATTAAAACATTTAGCTTTAGCATTCAGGTAAAAGTATAAAGTGCAACAACTAATGTTTATCAGCGTTTCCACATTATACGTTTTATAACTATCATATAACTGCAAAAGTACCACCTGCTACAGTAGGCGTGTTCAAGTCAAACCGGGACTTGTGATGAAATTTCAGGTGAATGAAGCAGTTGACATCTACAGACGTTTGGGCTGTTAAAGGAGTTCCTGGGAGGCCGGTGCGTTTCAGACATGAATCGGACTGATCGTGGAAACCTTTCTATCTTGATGATATCAGGGCACTAGTGAAACACTGGGATAAGTGCATTAATTAGGGCCAGGGGTAGCGCAGTGGTTAAGGCATTGGACTACGGTTCGAAAGATCCTAGGTTCAAATCCCACAACCACCAAGTTGTCACTGTTGGGCCCTTGAGCAAGGCCCTTAACCCTCAACTGCTCAGATGTGTAATGAGATAAAAATGTAAGTCGCTCTGGATAAGAGCGTCTGCCAAATGCCTAAATGTAATTAGGATACCGTGATTGGACTACCTTTTTGCTAATATTAATAATAATAATAATAATAATTCTGATCAGGATTGAGAAAGGGTTGTAACAAGCATGAAATTCTTAGTATACAGTATGTTTAAAACCAACACTATTACAATACACTCTTAAAATCAACCGTGAATCGACTCGACGACTGGCCACAAAGAGCTAGCGATGTCCGCGTTGTATCCGGGCGTGTCAGCGTGCTCTGATTACAGCAGGTGTATAGAATACGGGTGTACGCACGGGGTGCACATGAGGCCAACGTCACACTGCACAAAGGGAGAGATCGACAGTCAATGAATGAATGAAGGAGAGAGACAGGGGTGGCTTCGTCTCGCGGTTTAGCATTCACGCTACACACGGCGGACGGCATCAAAGGCTTTTCCTAGCTCTCGTCCTGTGTGAATAGCGCTTGGAGGCTGACACCTGCACTCAGGTGCTCGCGCTTGTACTCAGCTATTCACCCAGGAGATGTCCTTTTATTTCCATCACGCATATGCATCTCAAAAGGAGATATCTCATACATTTTGTTAGTGCTGATGTCCATAAACAGAAACACACACACACACATGAACAAAGAAGCATTTTTTTTCATCAGCTAATCCAAAAATATAGCGAATACAAAACTCTTGTATATGGTTATGATGCTAATTTTGTGCTGAAAGGCCCCGTAGGTTTGTTGCGGCAGGCCGGGATGAGTGGCAGGATGTTAATGAGAATCTACAGTGTGGCGTTTCCATGTGACGACGGAGGCATTGCTATTCCGCAGAAAGCAGCGCTCTCGGATTCGCACTTACTCACTCACTCCAGTGGCTGTGTGTGTGTGTGTGTGTGTGTGTGTGTGTGTGTGTGTGTGGCTCGGGCTAAAAATAGAAAGCTGGGGAGAAATGCGGTTCATCAGCAGGGCAGCACCCGGCAAACCTGGGAGCGATCGGCCTCATTCGAATTAGCGCCTGTTTAAGGTGTGTTCTGGGGGGATTATGTCTTTCAGGACATTTCGAAAAACATTCAGAATTTTTTATGCAGTGTGATACAGAGAGACCGATATTAACTCGGATTTCTGCGAGCTAACACATCGAGCCCCTAAATCGAGCAGCACGCTGCAGGGTCTGAACTTGCTGAACTGTTTTAGGGGGGAAAATGGTTCAATACAGCCTGGATTGGGGCGGCACGGTGGATCGGGGGTCAGCACTGTCACTGGGTCCGGGTTCGATTCGCATGTTCTTGGTGGGTTTTCCTCCCACAGTCCAAAGACATACAGATTAGCGGAGCTGGTGTTCCACCCCTAAAACCTCATTTCCACTACACTGGTGCCAGGTGCACTGACTTCGGCCATGGTCGTTTCTGTTTAGTGGGCGTGGCCTGTAACGTATTATCATGCAGCTCCTGTCTAGTGTAAATGCGGGACGGTTCTCGGTGGTTCCCAGTCCAGCACCGGCCGAGCACCAGTACCGGCACCTGGCACCAGCACCAGGCGCTCAGCGGGAGCTGCATGATAATACGTCACAGGCCACGCCCACTAAACAGAAACGACCATGGCCAAAGTCGGTTTACCGGTTATTCTCCAAACTAGTATGAAAATGTATTAGTATCCAAAAGCAGTTTATTCGACGTGTTATAACCGCTGAAAGTCTTTCTTCAGTTTTTTTTTAGCTTATCCACTATTTGTTTGTGTGAAGCCCGCGACTATTACTGTATTTCTTCTCTTATTTCCTCATACACTTTTTTTTTTCTTAAAGCACTTTCCAATTTCTGCTAAATCTCGGCGAATGTCCAAAATGCAGAAAAAACGCTTCTGTTTCGCCCGCGCTCCACATTAACGGACTTTGGGTCTCCGCCATTTTTTTAACGCTCCCTATAACTCCGCCCACCGCTCGTGACGTCACAGGTTCTCGCGACTAGACCAGCAGAGTTTAGGGGCGGGTTCGGTGCCATTTTTTTTTCTGTGGAAAAGCGCGGCACTGGTTCCAAAATTGGGAACCGGCACTGGACCCAGAGCAGTGGAAAAAGGGTCTCCTGGGATCAGCTCCAGTCCCCCAGCGACCCTGTACACAGGATTAATCCTTATAGACGAGTGAGTTCCTGGAGTCACGTGATGCTACAGAGCGAAAGATTAAAGTCCTTTTCCTTACATTAAGAAAGGGAAGCCTCGCTGATGTGGCTTTAAGTAGAAACGAATCGAGTTTTATCATGATAGGTTATAAAGGTTATAAAGTGTACAAATTCTGTGCGAAAGAACGAGGACGGGTTTTTCCTGAACCGCCAAAACGTCACCACCCCGTCTGAAGCTCATTCCACTTCACCACCGCGTTCATTTCCAGGTGGTATTATCGGCCGTAAACGGAGGCCAACGACGGTGAGAGCTGGGGATTGTGGGTAACAGACACGGGTCATCGGGGCAGTGGAAAAATTTGGAGTAATTAATCAGGAGCGAGCGCGAGAGCGGCGTTGGTCCCTCGCTGCAATCTGCTCCGCCACAACTTAGTGCCGCACACATGACCAAATTACACAGAGTCTCCACGGAAACCGAGGCTCAGGGCTCCTATCTCACCCCCGCCACCCAAACACACACACACACACATCATGCAGGAGGGAGAAAACACACATAAATACACTCACACTATGTTTTATGTCTCTTTTTAATTTACATTTCCTGATGAGGTCTAAATTAGGAGAAAGTTATGAAAGTGTGTGTGTGTGTGTGTGTGTGTGTGTGTGTGCAGAAGGCATGAATTTCACAAGACATCTGACTGTGTGAGATTATAAAAGGGTCTTTTGCGGCTCTGAGTCACTGTCAGGTGTGAAGGATGCACAGATGCTCCCTGTCTTGTGTTTTTTCACTCTGTGCAGTCGGTGTAACGTGTGATAATTAATCAGCGCGAGCTGCAGAGCTGACGTGTTTCTACAGAACACACACACACACACACACACACGTCACACTCGCTCGGCATGGAAGGCTACAATTCAGTGTCAGGACCGAATGCAGTAATGCACACAATAGAGGATGGAACTTCAGTGTGTGTGTGTGTGTGTGTGTGCAACTTGTGTTGTAGAGCATAAACCTTTAAAAAAAAATTTAAATAGAGCATAAAGATAACAGAATGTTATTACATTGTGCATGTAATAAAATAAAATAGCTAACCACAGGATTGCCAGGTCTGTGCGAGAAAATCATCTCAATGATCAGTAATTATGAATAAATAACCCGGCTTATTAAACATCAGGATAATGAATGTGATTTATGCAAAAAGTGCACTGATGTCTTTCTACACATCTGGCAACCCGATATGAACTCTTCTTTTTATAATGTGGAATAAAGTCCTGGAGAAATTCAGCCCTTCTGTTGGGAGTTTATTGTCTCTGTTCTGCCTTTCAGATATCAACCCTTACAGATTCTCTGGGTAAATAAATAAATAAATGAAATAATTAATTAGAAAAGTAGAGATGGAGAAATAAAAGGAAAAAAAACTATGGAAATAAAATGAGGAGTAAAAGAAGGGAGGGAGGAAAAGGAAGCATTGTAAAAGAAAGAAATTTACACAAAATAAAGAAAAACAGACTGAAAAAAATAAAAAGAGAAAGAAATCTACATGAAAAGAAGGAAGAAAATAGAAAGGAAAGAAAGAAAGAAAAAAAGAAAAGAAAAAATTTAACAAAAACAAAAGAAAGGAAAAAATAACTAAATAAATAAATAGATAAATAGGACAGTAAGTAATTTATACAAAAAGAAAGAAAAAAAATATTTAGAGAAGTAACTTGACATGAAAGGTGAGAAGAAAATGGAAAGGAAAGAAATTGACAGAAAGAAAGAAAACTGACAGAGATGGAAGAAAAAGAAAGAAATTTTTTTAAGAAAGAAAGATAAAGGAAAAGAAAAAAGAAAGAAAGAAAACTGAAAAAAGAGACAAAAAATAAACAGGAGAGTAAGGACAGAGGGTGAAAAGAAAAAAAACAAAGAAAGAAAAAATAATTAGAGAAAGAAATTGACATGAAAGTAAGGAAGAACACAAAAAAAAGATAATGATACAAAAAAAAGACAAAGGAGAGAAATTAAAGAAAGAAAGAACTTTAAAAAGAGACTAATAAATAAATGAATAAATAAATAAATAAATAGAAATGTAATAACAGGGGGTTTAAAGAAAAAGATAAAAATGAATACAAATGATAAGTAAGAACAAGGAGTAAAAAGGGAAAGAAAGAACGAAATAAAGAATTATTTTAAATGAATAATAATGAGCATAAAGAAATGTGGTGGGTATATACACACACACACCTACACCGAGCAGCGTGTGTGTGTGTGTGTGTGTGTGTCAGGGCTGAAACGAGGCTGTTATGTTACTGTGCTGCTTTTAGCCGCAGCTCTATTTCTCCTCGTCTCACCCAGTTTATTATCCAGCGCACTGTGTTACAGCTTTCTGTCCTGGATCAGAACCGCAGGTTCTCTATTTCTATCTCCTAATCAGTCTCACCTGTGTGTGTCTCTCTCTGTCTCTCTCTCTCTCTCTCTCACACACACACACATACACACACACTCGGTCATGGCCCACAAACTGCCACTTTTAGCTTTTTTTAAACTATAAAAAATGACACATATAGGAAGATAATAATACTATAATGAAGTGACCAAAAAGTTTTAGAAACAAATGAGAGTGAAACACAGGAGAAATGGAAGAAGGAAGAAAGGAAAAGAAAGAAATGTACAAATTATGAACGAAACAAATAAAAAAAGCAAACAAAAGAACAGATGAAATGAAAAGATCAAACACAAGTGATGTTGCCGAATACCTCACCTGACCACTGCAGCTACACCTGAATCCTGATGAAACCACTCCATCGTTTGATGTCACATGCCTCCTCACCAGCGACCTCACCATCCCCTGCCCTAACAGCTCTTAGGAGATGACTAGAAGATGATAGCTCCCTTAATACCAAAAGCAGATTCAACCTGGACCAGATCTGCTGGACCTGTGTCTGACCACCACCTACTGTACTACACGTACAGAAGTTACTTCTATAGACAGAAACACACGGCTGTGCCATGGCTCTCCCCGGAAGAGGAAAAGCACTGAGCACTGGGTGAAACCTGGGTAACGCTCAAGGTCTAAGAGGTACAGTAGAGTCTTTCACAGACCACATAATCATAGTGGATACTATCATCAGGTTCACCAGGGAAAACACCAAGGAGAGCAAACTGGAAACATAAAGATCTACAGAAAACCCCAAAACCATCAAAGACCGGTACCTGACTCCCACCTTCCACTGCGACACTAACTAGGAGTCATCAGGAACCAAAAAACATCTCCACCAAGACAAGGAGAAGGACAACCGTCACCTGAGAAGAACTCTTAAGGGAGTTTTTGTTAAATTGGTGTCTGGTTGCAACAGGAGAACTGAGACCCAGAGTTAACAAACAAGCCTTGTTATTCCTTACGTAGCAGGTTGTTTCCTAAAAGTTCAAGAGGATCAAGAGGAGCCTTGGGAAACATCACATTCCTGTTTCTTTTGAACTCAGCAGAAGACCTGACGCCAAAACACCACAAGAGCAGTGTGATGTATGGAGTCCAGTGTGCTGTGAAGAGCATTTACAGGTCAATCATGGAGGAACCAAACAGCTTCTACACAAGAGGACGAACAACACTTCAGCAACTCATTCAGAACGGTATTGTAAAATATAGACAAGACAAATGTGAGGACAGCAATGTGGACATAGTGGACATAGACATCAACGGAATGAAAGAATCCATCTACATGTAAACAGAAAACACTTCTAGAGTTCTGGAGAAGTGGAGGCTTCAGGCGTGACCTGTCTCTGATTTCCATGCTGACCGAACCCCTACATCCATCTCCAAGAGGATCACGAACACTTCGGACGTCCACCAGGGGAGACATCTCATTTTTCAGGATCACAGGAGTGCGGTAGGTATGAGCCTCATAGTGTCCATCAATGCAGGTAAGGTGAGAAATGACCCATGAAGGATTGACTTCCAACCCTCGTCAGAAAGAAGACGCAACTGGCCAATTGTTTTAAAACCAACCGAAAGAAGTCCAGTTAATGTGATATTGGGATGGTCCAGGGCCAGATATACAGTTAGAAGCTTAGGGAGTTTTTCTTCCCAACATCATTTCCACTTTGCTCTTCAGGGACAAAATGATCATTATAATTATAATTTATACATATTTTCCTACATTTTTCCAATTCATTTAAATAACCTTTTAATTCTTTAAAGCTGCTTTACGACAATGACCCACTGCTAAAACTGATACACAAATAAGTTGAACTGAACTGGATTGAAAAGCAAACTCTTTATACAACTAAACATTCTGCTTTAGAGATAAATACAAAGGAATGTTTTATGTATTTATTATGTATTTCTTTTCGTATAGCGCTTTTAAAAAGTGGCATTAAAAGAGGAATAAAAATTCTGGATAAACAGTACTGTAGCAGTCAAAAGTTTGGACACGAGTTCGGATTTATTTCCTACATTCTGGAACAACAAAAATGATAAAATAACACATATAGCATTGGGTAATTAAGTAACAACAAAAACAGTCAGTTATTATTTTACGACATGAAGGTCAGGTGTCCTGGAACAGTTCTTGCATGATCAGTATTGTGTCAAGTGCGCTCGCGAAACCCATCAATGATGAAACTGTCCCTCATGAAGACCTTCCCATTGAAGCAAGACCAAGATTAGACTCAGATTAGAGCCGTTATGAAGCTTTACAGAGCAAAAGTAGCAGAAACATCTCAATATCATCTGTTCAGGGGCCCAAAAAGTTTTTGTCCTAGCGCGGTAAGGGATAACTTGAAAAGGGTTTTTCAAGTAAAAAAGTTTAAGAAACACAGATCCAGATGCTGTCCAAGCCAAACTCTAACCATTTCCCTCTCCCACTATATAAAATAATCATGACTTGGTGTTTTCTGCTTGCATCATAAATATGAAATAAACTCGGGTCTAATGCATGATTAATGAGGGTTAAAATTGCGTACAAGAGTGCGGCTCATTCACAAAATCAAATATTATGAATATAGATATTGCAGGTTGATAATATATTATAAATCTTCCATTATTGCTTCCTCAATATACCGCTGCTGCACATGATGGCAAATATTATACAGGAAATAAAGCAGCGCAAACATCATCACGCGGACGAGCAACATGGAGAAAAAGTAACGAATCTAATGTCGTTAAAAAAAACAAAAAAAAAAAACACACAAAACCCAGCGTGTGCGTTCCCAGAACGCTCCGGCCTGATGGCTGTGACGTCCATGGTCACGAGCGCGCTGTGTATGAGGACACGAGTCGTTATGTGCGCGGCCATAAAATAAAGTGTGTGTGTGTGTTTAACAGAGTAGCTGTAATAAGCTTTCTGTAAAAGGAAAACTAGTGTGCAAATAAAAACAAGGAGAAAAGCACATGGACTTCATGACTGACGAATGACATTTAATTGAAATCCCCCCCCCCCTCCCCCACCCCACCCGCATTATGATGTCGCTTAATAAATATCTAAATGTATAAACAAACAAACAAATATAGATTCATCCCAAATGCATATTATTTGTCATTAACGAGAGTGATGTAATTAAACGTCCATACGAATAGGTGTTAACTCCACCCCTAAACCATAACTCCACCCCTTGCACTTTTTTTGGCCTTTATTACTTAATTTATTTTTTTTGTAACAATTAACAAGTAAGACATTAAGTAAGCAAAGGAAAGACATTAAGATGAGACGTAAGGTAGAAAAACATCAAGGACGGGTTAAAGATACACAGATTGTACAGTACATTAGCTATCATCTGGGAAAACCCTAAAAGGTTCTCAGTAGCATCTTAATACCGGGCAGCTGTTCCTTTATCGGAAAATGTATTCCAGAAGGTTGAAAGGAAGAAAGAAACAAAGTAACGAGCAACATATGGATCTTGTATCAAACACTTACCCTCCTGATACATACAGTGTCGAGGGCTCTCGGGGGAACTCCTCGAGGGAGTCTGGTTAATTCTTTTTATTTTTTTTTAAATACTTAAAAGAAAGAGCGTGGAAACTCTACCAAACTGTTTTCATTTTATATTGCATGATGCTGGTTATAAACGTTTCCCCAAGGAACATCTCAAACCTCAAAGGGTCCTACATAGAAAGGTCCTATAGTTTAGCAGACAGACCCGATGCAGGACTCGAACCCAGGACCTGGAGGTGTTAATGTGTTTTATACCTCTAACACTTTCTCTTTCACTACTCTTCTGAACGCCCTGTTTTAGTGTCTATGTAAATTAACTACCCCTGAGCCGCAGCCCAACAGAAGAACAGCAACACACCAAGGGGACAAGAAAGGGGACAAGAAAGCCTCCCTCCTTATATGAGGTCACTTTAGAAGGTAAAAAAAAAACTCATTGTCTCTTTTAAGCACTAAAATGGATAAAAAGCACAATTTTATTTTTCTAATTTTAAAAAAAAAGTGAATTTTACCTGTATACAGTAGGTGTCTTTTTAAGGACAACCGACATCTTTTTTATTCCAAATATTTTAATTTGTTATGTACGATAATATAAAAATGATAGAGAAGGCAGAAACATAAATGTGATGTATGTTAAGGAGGCAGGAAAGAGGAAAGAAGGCAAAAGACAGCAGGGGGAAGAAAATAATTATGCAAAGAAGCAAGGAATGAAAAATTCATCCATAATTTATGTTTTCAAGTTGTGTTTAGTTGCTGTTCAAATAAGTTTGGTGCACAGGAGGAAAAAAGAAAAAAAATGAAACTTTCCTCTCATTTTTTAGTCTTTGGTTTTAACACTAGTCACCCCTGGAACTATGGACCATCCAGTCCCATGGAAGTGAAAGTCTGTGATCTTATAAACACAAAACGTCAGAAGGGACTGCGGGTTTAAACACCGAAAGGGTTGGAGGAGACTTCAGATCAATAAACAGCCGGATCAGCAAATGCATTTCTTTTTCAGATAAAGAATTAAGTTTAGTACTTTGGTTATAAAGTCGAAAGATCCGAAGGATAATTGGCTGATGAACATGCTTCTATAAATATCCCAGTCCTCATTAAACAGATTTGCATGATCATGCAATACACAAACGTTCAGCTTAATCAGACTTTTACATACTGATAGAGATTGTTTTATTTTTATTTTTATAATTATAACCCAGTCATTAAAATCATTACAAATGATAGCAATTAGAGATGATTCCATCTTAATCGACACATCTACTATTGTGGCGGGAGGGAGGCCATTATTTTTAAACAGGGAAGAGATTGGACCTGCGGGAATCCTCCTTCAAACTCAATAAAGCGCTCATTGTCGATCGCACAAAGCTCAACAAGTCAGATAGGGTTTAATACATGAACCTTTATTTCTTCCCCATAATCTGTTACCATGGCAACAATCAATAACGGCGGCAGTCATTCCACGTATGAGCAGGTCTGTTGTGTAAACTCAGCGCTAATCCCGACACGCTAATCCCGACACGGACACCGGCCGTGCTTTCAATTAGCCCTGATTGAGGCTTTAAACCGAAAACGCAGTGACCTAAAGCCGAGTAAACAGAGGTTAGGGAGAAAGTTATTAGCTCGACTGTCAAGCCGTGTTTACACGCGACACGTGGATGGAAATGATCCCGTGAGCCGTACTGCTCTGACGTGTGCATGAGGCTCACGTCTTAATTACATCGAATGAAACTGATTAAAAGATGAAGAAAAAAAGACAAGAGAAAAAGTGATAACAGGTGCAGGAGGAGACGTTTACAACTTCAGCCATAGACACCCTTAAAGGCAGGTGCAGTGTGTCCTGTATGTAATCATGAGAGAGTGAGGGACACTAAAGGAAAAGAAGACAAAGGAATGTGTAAAAAAAAAAAAAAAAATTAAAACCAGATATACGTAGAAGAAAGGGTATTGGGGATGGACAACACAAGGGAAAGTTAAGGACATTGAGGATTTAGGAAGTAAGCAAAAAAGAGAAAGAAAAAGAAAGAAAAGAAAGAAGGAAAAGAAAAAAAGAAAGTGAGAAAGAAAGAAAGAAAGAGGGAATGTATACAGTAAAAAGGGGTAAGGAAAAACAAATATTGAAAATAGGAATGAAAACAAAAAGAAGTAAAGAAGGATGGAAAAAGAAAAAGAGAAATGAAATAAAAGATAATTATACAAGAAATCTTTCAAAAAAGAAAGAAAGAAAGAAAGATAGATAGATAGATTACGGATATTACAAAAGTAGAAAAATGAAGAAGAAAAACACGATTGTTGATGATTTTCCTTAAACAATGCCACACAGTGGTTCAGTTTCTTACAGAATACACTCAATGTAATGATTTTTTTTAAGCAGTGAATTAAACACAAAATAGTTACACACATTATTGATCTTAAATTGTCAGTCTTACGTGGCCTTTTAGGGGGCGTCGGCTTAGAGGCAATAACTCAACTAAGGCAGTTAAATAAAGGCTCTGCATCAGCACTGTACTCTAACGTCTCTGCGTCCAAGTTGACGATTTACTCTAATGTCTCTGTGTCCATATCAATTCTTTACTGTAATGTCTCTGTGTCCACGTCAGTGAATTACTTTAACGTCCCTGTGTCCAAATCAGTGCTTTACACTCAAGTCTCTGTGTCCATGTCCCTGTGTCCAAATCAGTGCTTAACTCTCAAGTCCCTGTGTCCAAATCAGTGCTTAACTCTCAAGTCCCTGTGTCCAAATCAGTGCTTAATTTTCAAGTCCCAGTGTCCAAATCAATGCTTAACTCTCAAGTCTCTGTGTCCAAATCAATGCTTAACTCTCAAGTCCCTGTGTCCAAATAAGTGCTTTCCTCTTATGTCTCTGTGTCCATGTCCCTGTGTCCAAATCAGGGCTTTACTCTCCAGTCCCTGTGTCTAAATCAGTGCTTTACTCTTAAGTATCTGTGTCCACATTTAAGCTTTACTCAAATGTCCCTTTGTCCATATCAGCACTTTACTCTAATGTCTTTGTGTCCACATTGATGTTTTACTCTAACGTCCCTGCGTCAACATTGATGCTTTACTCTAACGTCTCTGTGTCCACATCGGCACTTTACTCTAACGTCTCTGTGTCCACATCGGCACTTTACTCTAACGTCTCTGTGTCCACATCGGCACTTTACTCTAACGTCTCTGTGTCCATATTAGTGCTTTACATTAACATATCTGTGCCCAAGTCATCACTTCGCTTTAATGTCCCTATGTGCATATCAGTGCTTTACTCTAACATGTTTGTGTCCACATCAGCACTTTACACTAACACCTCTGTGTCCAAGTTGACGCTTTACTCTAATGTCTCTGTGTCCATATAAATTCTTTACCCTAACATCTTTGTGTCCACGTCAGTGATTTCCTTTAATGTCACTGTGTCCAAATCAGTGCTTTGCTCTCAAGTCTCTGTGTCCACATCTAAGCTTTACTTAAATGTCCCCTTGTCCATATCAGCACTTTCCTCTAATGTCTTTGCATCCACGTTGATGTTTTACTCTAACGTCTCTGTGTCCATATATTCTAAAAAAAAAACAGTTAAAATAACACATTAATAAATGTTAAATTAATTTAAGAAGTTTAAAACAATCACCTTCAACAAATTGCCACATTGTGTTTTTTTTATTTTTAAGTCTTTCTTTTTAGTCTTTCTGTGTGAAATAAACATTTAACCTGCTACTAGTTTTATAAATGAAAGTCAAATTAAACATGCAGATGTAATTAAATTAAACCTAAAAAAAAATTGTTTTTGTTAATAACCTTGTTAACCTCTAGCGCCTCACCTCAAGGGTTGTACACTTAATCTTTTATGTCTAGACTTACTTTTTTTTTCTGATAGTATAAAGCAAGAACCTAATCTGCATAATTACATTTTCATGATTATTCAAATGATGTTACTTGAAGCACTGAGAATTAATTCATAATTTGTAGTTTTGTTGCGGAGAGATCTGAGATTGGATGAGGAGGGGAACCCCATGACGTGATGATGAAAGGGATATTAGCTGTCAAAACACACACACACACACACACACACACACACACACACACACACACACACACACACATTAACATTGAACTCTATATAAAAGTGTTTTATCTGAGTGTTTAATAAACCTTACTAGTGCAGTTAAGATGTGATAAGAATGAAACTGAGGAATGTGTCATCCGAGTCACGATCAAGTGTGTGTGTGTGTGTGTGTGATGACTTTTAGCTGTCAGTCAAATAGTAACTGAGCAGAAAAAAAGCATATTTCCATGACTGGAGCCTTAAGTCCATTTAAACTCACCATCAAATCTCACTCCAGTGCTTGTAGACAGATTTACGATAAAGTCATGTCCTAAGAAGTGGGACTATATGCACACACACACACACACACACACACACACACACACACACACACACACACACACACAGACATGTGACAGTGTTATTTTAACCTTTAAAAAAATCCAAGGTGCATCTTTGATCTTTAAAATCATGATTAAAGTCACATACTAAAACTACAAAAAGTATTGGCACCTTTATTTAAAAAGAAAAATTGTATAGCTTCAGTCAGTTTGTCTTTTATTCTGAGAGTGCTGAGTGATTTATCCTCTGTAGGTGTGCACCAGTAGGTGCACCTGCTCGCACACACACACACACACACACACACACACACACACACGTGTCTGTGTTATCTAAAAACCTTAAAACGTTTTTAAAGAATGCACGATGCACCTTTAATCTTTGAAATCATGACTGAAGTTGCATACTAAAACTACAAAAAAAATATTGGCACCTCTATTTTTGAAGGGAAAAAAAACATGTATACCTTCAGTCAGTTCGTCTTTTATTATGAGAGTGCTGAGTGATTTATTCTCTGTAGGTGTGTGCACAAGTAGGTGCACCTGCTCGCACGCGAACACACACACACACACACACACACACACAGAGACACGCACACGTGTTTAAGTTATCTAACAACCTTTTAAAAGAATCCAAGGTGCATCTTTGATCTTTGAAATCAAAAGTCACATACTAAAACTATTAAAAGTATTGGCACCCTTATTTCAGGGGGGAAAAAAATGTGTAAAGCTTCAGTCAGATTGTCTTTTATTCCGAGAGTGCTGAGTGATTTATTCTCTGTAGGTGTGTGTACAAGTGGGTGCACCTGCTCACACGTATATACACACAGCTTTTTTTTCATTAAATAATGCATTAAACATGCTTAATTTTTACATTTATTAAATGTTTAAATCACAACAAATATTTTCCCAAAAGTAAATACACCCCAAGACAAAATCATGTCAGTGTTATACTGTATATTCTAATATTCTTTACAAATACAGCCTTTTTTTTTCCAATGTACGTTTTTTCTTTCTTTTCTTTTTTCAACAGTGATCCTTAAGACTTAACCTCACTCCAGGTCCTCAGAATAAACCCACAGATGATATAACCTTTGTATTCCTCATTTAAAACAGCAACGTATTCTCCCTCCTATTGAAACACGCGTCATTTTAGAGCATTAAAAAAAACTATTTATTTGATAACTTTAAGCGTTTACGTATTATTACAACAACAAAAAAAACGCACAAAAGCTGTGTAGTTAACGAGCTGCGCGCTCCCGCTGCTGCCGCTCCAGCTCCTGCTCGTGCACGCGAGTTGTCGCTGTCCGTTCAGCACCAGCGCGCTCGACACGCGCTTCTCCAAAACACACAACAGCGGTTTAACAGCCTACTGTACATTTCCATGCGAAAATAAAGGGAGCACTCATGAGGAGCACTCCCAAACAGATGTAAACAGATGTAAATTAACCAGTAAACAAATGTAAGTTTACCAAAAATACTAAAAAAAAAAGGTTAAAATCTAAAACCCATGAGCATCCATATAAATCTCCACAATTCTTCACTAACACTAAAGCTTTGTTTTATCTCCTCGTTAAACTGTGTGATTGTGTGAATGTTACACTTTTTATTTGTAGGAGAGAAAAAAAAAAGCAACCAGTTGTGAAATAACAACCAGTTTAACTTTATCAGGTGAGATTTTGGTTTTTTTTTTTTTTTTTCTGGGATACTAGGAGAAGTGATGTTGCTGTTCTTGCAATGCGTCGTGTGCAATGCGCATCCAGCCTGCAGCACACACTCACACACTCACACACACTCACACATTTAGATGCTACGTGTTGCATCTTTGCTGTATAGCTGCAAAATATATATATATATATTTATATATATATATATATTTTTTGGACAGAATTTTGTGCGTCATTGTGGCCTTAATGTGGCCTGAATTAGTTACAGTAGCTGGTGTGTATGTGTGTGTGTGTGTATGTGTGTGTGTGTGTGTGTGTGTGTGTGTGGCACCTTGGTCCTTGAGGAACGTTGTTTCGTATCACTGTACGCGGTTGTAAAGACAATAAAAGCCTACTTGACTTTGAACTTCAAAAGGATACATTATAACAAACATAATAATAATAATAATAATTATGATGATGATGATGATGATGATGATGATGGTGATAAGAAGAAGAATATTAAGAAGAGGCGCCCATGGAGAACTACAGGTGTTATTAAGTACTATGAAAGCCTGTAAGTTTGTGCACCTGGAGCAGGTAAACTCCGAGGAGAGACAGTGTGAGTGAGAGGAGGAGAGGCTCGCGCTGACTCACCGATGGTGGTGATGACGGTGATGGCGAAGTAAAACGATCCGGCGAATTTCCACTGCACGCCGGCCCGGTGCGGCTCGGCCTCCATGATGATGGTCTCGAGTTTTCGGTAGTCGTCCTCGCTGATGTTGTACTTGCCCTGCAGCCGCTTCTCCTCGGCCTGCAGCTGCTCCTTCTCGCGCATCTCGAAGTCCGACTCGAGCGCGTCGAAGACGGCGGCGCCGACCAGCAGGTAGGTGAACGTGCAGACGATCAGGGACAGGGTCCGCACGTTCTGCCGCTTCATGGCGCCCCGGAGCCAGCCCGCGTGGGGCTCATGTCCCCGCGGATCCGCCGGGAGTGCGCGGCGGCGGCGGCACGGGCACGGGCACGGGCACGGGCAGTGGTGACAGGGGCAGTCGGGGAAGCTTGGGCACGGGCGCTTGCAGTCGAGGTCGCGCTCGTGGCTCAGGGACAGGCACAGCAGGCTGCTGGAGCGCCGCGAACGCGCGCCGTGCAAGCGCGGCACTCTGCGCAAGACGTGGCCGATGCAGGACGCGCCGGCGCGCAGTGCCATCAACCAGCCGCGCGGATCCGACCGCCGCTCATGTCACCGATGATCACGCGCGTCCTCGCGTCTCGGCTTCTCCCGCGGTTTTTGACACCACACACAGCGGAGGCGCGCCACGCCGACGGAGCCGGGAGCATCCTCACACATGTTTCCGCAAAGTTTTCGACCTGTTCATCGAGCCCGGGAAACGACTCTTTAATTTAAAAAGAAGAAGGAGAAGAAGAAAAAAAGAATTCCAGTTAGAAATGAGAGCGAACCGCTCTGATTATTCCTTTCTGCTTGCTTCTGATCCCGATCCTGGTCCTGATCCGTTCCGCGGTCCCCGGTGCGCGCGCCAGCCCTGAACACCGACCACATCACCAAACCCACATCATGCGTCGTCTCTCCTCCGAGCCCGCTCTGTCTCCCCACACCGGGTAAGGAGGAGGGAGGAGGGACAGGAGGTGGGGGGAGAGCGGGGGTGGATCAGACACACACACACACACACACACACACACACGGATTCACGTGAAACGTTCAACTGGTGCAGGAGAATCTTAAAGAGAAGCAACAACAGGTCTCCACTGATCAGAAGTCTCTCTCTCTCTCTCACACACACACACACACACACACACACACACACACTCTCTCTCTCTCTCTCACACACACACTCTCTCTCTCTCTCTCTCTCTCTCTCATTACTAACTACCCCCCTCTCAGTCACAATGTCACAGGATCCTTTGGGGGGGGGGGGGGGAATCCAAATCACGTGACTACAAAGTCAATTAGAATTCCTTCTGTCAGTTAACCTTTATTCGATTTTCGAACTCACAGGGTTGCCAGATTGTGGGACTTATTACACCATCCCAACGTGTCCCAATACAGCTGTGGCCAAAAGTTTTGAGAACAACACAAATATTACTCTTCTGCCTCAGTGTTTTTAACAGCAGGTCTTTTTGCCAGATGTTACTCAGGTCTACTGAAGTATAATTACAAGCATTTCATAAGTTTCAAATGATTCTTATTGACGGTTATATTAAAAGTCAATATTTGCAGTGTGACCCTTCCTATTTAAGATTTATTTATTATTATTATTATTTTATGCCGTCAATCAACTTCTGGGCCACATCCGAAATGATAGCAGCCCATTTTTGCATAATAGATGATTGTAGTTTGTGAAAATCTATATTTGCATCGTTCTCAAAACTTTTGGTTTATGGTTTGGATAGGACCTTTAACACACAGCTCAGCTAAGATACACGACATAGTGTGTCTCTCTTACAGAATAAAGTCCATCAGACAATATATTTACAATATATAAGTCAGATTTTGTGACCATGAAGACGGTCCCGGCCTCGGCTGATGCAGGCAGCCGCTCATTGAGGACTTGTGACTGCAGTCGCTTAACACTGTAGTTCAAGGACTGGAATTTCCTACAGTCTTGTACCTGAGCCTTCAATAAAGAACTGAACTCCATAATAACCTAAACATAGATGCAGATCAATCCCTGCTATCCGTTATCACCCAGGTGAGGATGGGTTCCCTGTCGAATCTGGTTCCTCTCATGGTTTCTTCCTACTGACTTTTTCCTTGCCTCACACATTTCATACTTATTTTCTTTTGTTTCTGTAAAGCAGCTTTGTGACAACGATTGTTAAAAGCGCTATGCAAATAAAATTACATTTGATAGATTAAGTTCCAGTGGGCACATGATGGCCCCCAAACGTATTAATGCCCCAGATTAGTCCTCACGCGTTGAAGACTTAAGGTCCTAAAGACCTCCTAATGTGTTGCGTATTTAAAGCTTTCTACAGCTAAGATAAGGCCTAGGGGTATATAGTTGTGTGCTACTCAGAACAATAAAATTACAAGATAAATAAAGCATATAAATCAAGGTAACTAATAAGTGAAACGAAGTTAATTGCAGTGTAACCGTAATGTGTAAGGTTATGTGTGGCAAAGTAACAACTGTGCAAATAGTATTAATTGTGCAAAGAATTACGTAATTGTGCAAAGACCAGCATAAAAGTGACAATGAAACTGAGTCTGTGCGTAATGGCATCATCTGTAATAGTTAGCGTAACTGAAGAGTAACTAAGGCGAACCCTAAACATAAACGGCGCTACACAAAAACCGTTAACAAATGAAACTAACCAAAGGAAGGAAAAAAATAATCCAAAAGGAATAATCCAGTTTGATCATCTGGATTAATGCTTTTCCTTCTTTAACCGCTGCATTGACGCAGGTGGCACCATGCAAGGTTTGTCTGACCCATCTGACCTTCGCCTTTCTTAGAATCCTTCCACACATCTCCTACGGCAGACTCGATTGAGAATGCAGCCTACTTCTGAGACTATACTTAGGTTCACTTTCACTTTTACACCAAAACAGACTTGCTAACAGCGACGGCATCTACTTTTAGTAACATATTTCACACCACAGACAGCGCTGCTGAATTCCGTATCCTGATTGGACAGAAGGTGCAGATTAACAGCAGAGAAACAATATTTCTCCTACAGATTATTGATCAGCTTCACACCAGCTTCAAATCGTCTCAAACCTGACAACGAGTTCAGTGTTTTCCCCAGTCACTAGATCTCTATCCAGTAGAGCGGCTGTGTGATGTAGTGGAACTGGAGATTCACATCATGAATGTACAGGTGACACATCCATGCAGAAAAAATTCCTCCTAAGGAATGCTCCGAACACCTCGTTGAACTTATGCCTTAAAGACGTACAGAAAAGGGCTCCAACCCAGTACTACTGTAATGTGTAAGACGTAATTCCCAACTTTTGACGTTCTTTCACCATGCGTTAACATCACTGTGTGTATTTCGCACTACTCACCTCAGTGACATCATTACAGTATGGTAAAATAAATAGCTAAGCTCAATTATTTAGATTGAAACATAAACGGTGGGATGTTAGTGATTGCTAGCTGCAGTGTACAGTATAAATATTAGCTGACTATTAATAACTGTGATATTTTCAATCATGATTCAAATGTGTGTTGAGAAAATACCATCACACTGTCAGACTGATCGGGCAGCCAAATGTCTTATTAATATACCAGTGTCATTCTTAAAGATAGCATCGCTGTATCTACTCTTAAAGGCTGCTTATAATGCTAAAAAAAATTGCTTTGTCTTTTTACCATAAATTTCTTCCAGCTTGATGATGTTCCTGTGAGATCCACAAAACCAGCTCCTTGAAGACAAAAAGTGAAGAGCATTATTATATAAAAATCAGAAGACATCTAGACACAAAGGTGTCGTGGTTGCAGACGGCAATTTGGGAACGCCAATTAGCCCAACCTGCATATCTTTGGACTGTGGGAGGAAACCGGAGTACCCGGAGGAAACCCACCAAGCACAGGGAGAACATGCAAACTCAACGCACAAAAGGCCGCGAATCGAACCCGGCTGGGATTTGAACCCGGACCCTGAAGGTGGAAGTCGACAGTGCTAACGACTACACCACTGCGCCGCCTGCTTGTAATACATAAAAACATAAATTTCCAGTTCTAGAGACAGAATTGTAGACATATTTGGATTGTCCTAAATATCTGTTAGGACGGGAAAATGAGCTAATTTCATCTGTCATGAAGCCCATCCTGGTGCCACATTTTCATTTTCAATTTTATTCATTTGGTTTTAGACCCTTTAGGCACCTACTGTACAATGCACGCTAAATTTCTTGTAAGTGTTAACCCAGCACATTAAATTTCCACCGCACACAAGACATTTTGGTTCCTTGTCATTATTTACCCTCACACTCTAGTAGGGCTTTAACTTCAATAAATATTCCAGCATATATTCAGGTTTTAAATCTTCTTATTCTTAATTATCTATTGTTCTACTCAGTCAGAGTTACTCAATATATTTTTAGCTAATGGAGGAAGATGGATGGAAAATTCCTCTTTTTTTTATTAGAGAAATGTTCGTTTTTATTGCTGAACTCCTACATCAGTGCAGCGTGCCAGGATAGCAAAAAAAAGTCTAAAATAGAATGTACAGTTTTAATGTACATGAGACTTGTGAGTGTGTGTGTGTGTGTGTGTGTGTGTGTGTGTGTGTGTGTGTGTGTGTGTGTCTGATTTCTAGGAACTTTTTAAAATAGAAATACAAAGTCCACCTTCGTAAATACATGATATATTTAAATATTATCTATTGTGAGTAATTCTTACAACCTTATTTATAAAATTCAGCAGCCTGAGGTTGGGAACTCCTGGCTTAGTCTGTGCTTGTATTTGATGAGTCAGCAAAATGAGATATCAGCATGTTTAGAATAAAAAACATGATTTAACAAAAAAGTAATAATTATTACACATTGTTAAACAATTTTGTGCATTGTTTCAAGCAGAAAGACCAAACTTTTATCAGTATGAATTTTGTGTTGTTTTGGAAAACACTATCACTCCACCTATACCGTCTATACTCTATATAGGATCAATAATAGTATTGGTATTTGTACTACTGTTCAAAACTTTTAGATCACTTTCTAACTCCATGATGGTTCCTGATTTTTATTTCTTTCTACATTGTAAAGGAATGCTGAAGGCGTCCAAAAAATGCATTAATCTCCTTTGAGCAGTTAATGGTGAGATGTTTCTGCTACTTCTGCTCTGTAAAGACTTCATAATGCCTTTAATCTGAGGTGCTGTTAATTGGTCATTTTTCAGGCTGATAACTCTAAATGAACTTCTCGTCTGCGCAGAGGTAGGTTTTGGTCTCGCCCTCCTGGGACGGCCTTCATGAGAGCCAGTTTCATTATGGTGCTTGACGGATTTTGCAAATGCACTTGACAATACTGTTCTTGCAAGAACTATTACAGAAAGGCCGACCTCTGTGTCTTATAATAACAACTAACTGTTGTTTTTCTTGTTGTTACGTAATTATCTAATTCTATAAGTGTTATTTTATAGTTTTGAAATCTCCAGTATTGTTGTAGAATGTAGAAAATAAATCACTAAACAAAAACAAAGAAATTTGCAAGTGATCCCAAACTTTAGAATGGTAGTGTATATTTAAAAAAATAAATTAATTAATAAATAAAATAAAATAAAATAAAAATAAAAAGTGTTAGGTTTTGTGGCACAAAAAAAGTGCCAAGTTTGTTGCAGGTCAAGAAAAAACATCCAAAAAAAAAAAATAATTCAAAAGCTTTACAGTTTACAGCAGCACCTGCCTCTTATTACAAGTATGCAGTGTTTAATGTCCAATCAGACATCAACCAACAGTATACTGTATCTGTACGTCTGTGGTCATATAAAATCTGAATAACAAATTTTTAGAAATCCTGATTAGAGAACGAGGCGTAGTAAACCAGGCGCACCAAACACAGCCACTTCTCACACACAGTATTTGTCTCCATTGTCTCCTGACTGGTAAAGGATTTGGTTTGTTTGTTTTTTGCTTTATAAATATTACTTTCATAAATATTGAAGTGCATCATGGCTTGCAAATGCAGCAAAACCAATGTTAGTGATAGTTTAAAGCTTCTAAAAGAAGCATTTATAGTGATTTTCAACAACAATAAAAATGTTACAGACAACTGTGTGCCTGCAGGCAATAATTTGCCAAACTGACTAAAAGTCTGAAAATGTTGTTTATCTCATTTTGCTGTCGCTTGTATTTTTGCCAGTCGTTTCCTTTTTTTATGGTGTGTCTTCTTGCCCAAGATTTTAAACCATGTTCCATTTCATTCTAAGTTTTCACCCCTAGTGTACCTCTGCCTGTCCATTTCTTTCAATAGTGTCTGCTGATGTTTTTTTCTGATTTGTCCTTAAGAGACAAAACATGCAAATATCTAATGTATGCAGTGGTGTCAAAAGTATTCACATTCATTACTTGAGTAGAAGAATAGATACTCTAGGGTTTCAAAAAGACTTCTTTAGAAGTTGAAGTATCAACTCAAGCTTTTTACTCAAGTAAAAGTGTAAAAGTACTGGTTTTAAAACTACTTAAAGTATAAAAGTAAAAGTAACGTGGGGGGAAAAAGCATTAGGGATAAAAGCTTAGGCTGTGCCACGGGCCTGTATACAGTACTGCACTAACACCTCATTAAAAAAAAAAAGAAAAATGTTTTTTTTTTGTTGTATTTTTTAACGGCCATAGTGATTTGGGATACTGTATATGGTAATTGAAAAAGAATGCATTTTAGTACAATGCAAATACATTAAAGAACCATATATGTGTACTACTGAGCATTAACATGTTTCATGGAGAAGAAGATATGAGAACTAGTTGCCTATAAGTATTTTAATGGTGCAAAAAGTCAAACTTCAGAGGCGTGTCATCAGAAACCTTTATTGGAAGGTAAATGTACATCCAAGCTTAGCTGCAGGAATCTGTGAGGCAACATACAGGAAAATTAGTGCACCCAGGGCAGGCTTAGTAACAATTACCCCTGTATGGTTGTCTACAATAAACATTAGTGCTGTCAGAATGAATGATTAATCCAAGTTATTATTTAAAAAAATTATATATATATATATATATATATAAAAACCTTATCAACCGAAAATGCTATTTTTTTCAAACGTCCTTGGAGTGGGTGACGTGACGTCATGTGCAGGTGCGATGGATCGCGTACCAACCAATAGGGTGTCGGAATGGTATTTTTATACTTCTCATCCAACCACAATCAAATTCTGTGTAGGAGTAACGAGGCTATTTTTAAAATGTAAGGAGTAGAAGTAAAAAGTCGGCTGAAAAATAATTACTCCAGTAAAGTATAGATACCCAAAATTTCTACTTAAGTAAGGTAACGAAGTATTTGTACTTCATTGCTTGACACCTCTGAATGTATTTAAATACTATGTTTGTATGCAGTTATGTTTACCTATAAATTATTTTGCACATGTTGTTGAAATATTGCTTTTCTGGTACTTAATCGCTCTAAATCCCTCAGACAATCTAATCTTTAGAGTGAAGGATCGATCCTAAACATGGTGCAAACTGAAAGCAATCCGGATAGTACAACTAAACCTGTTTAGTTTTCTGTTTCTCATTATGTTATTTATCAAAACACATATTTTGTCATCTTTTGTCATGAATTTCAATAAGAACATTGTGCTTATTTTATAGATTCAGTATGTGTTTGGGGCAAGACTTGGGAGATTTCTGAGGCTGATAACTTTAAATGAACTTTTCCTCTGTAGCAGAGCTAAGTGTTAGTCTTGTTCTCCAGGGAAGGTCTCCATGAGAGACAGTTTCATCATGGTGCTTGATGGGTTTTACAAACCCACTCGACACAATACTGTTTTTGTGAAAGCTGTTCCAGGACAGCTAACCTTTGTTTCTTAAAATAACAACTGACTGATGATGTTGTTCCATCCGTCCATCAGAACCTCTGTAGTCTAACTAGGGGCCGTGTAGACTAATGGTGATCATCGTATGTTTTTGTTGTTACTTAATTAACTAATACCATTTTTGTTATTTTAAAAGTCTTGAAAAAATCTAGCGTTGTTCTGGAATGTAGGAAAAAATCTAAACTTGACTGTTACTGGTAAATACAGTATTTGGCAGCACGGTGGTAGTGGTTAGTACTGTCACCTTGCACCTCCAGGTCCTGGGTTCGATTCCTGCATTGGATCTGTGTGCATGGAGTTTGCATGTGCATCCCCATGCTTGGTGGGTTTTCTCCGGGTACTCCAGTTTCCTTTCACAGTGCAAAAACATGCTTCTTCTTCTTTGTCTTTCGCCTGTTCCCTTTCAGGGGTCGCCACAGTGAATCATCTGCTTCCATCTAACCCTATCCTCTGCATCCTCTTCTCTCACACCAACTAACTCACTGCATCCATCCATCCAAATCTCCTCTTTGGTCTTCCTCTAGACATTCTGCCTGGCAGTTCCAACGTCAGCATCTTTCTACCGATATATATTTACAATCTCTCCTCTGAACATGTCCAAACCACCTCAATCTGGCCTCTCTGACTTTATCTCCAAAACATCTAACATGGGTTGCCCCTCTGATGAACTCATTCTTGATCCTATCCATCCCTGTCACTTCTAAAGAGAACCTCAACATCTTCAGCTCTGCTACCTCCAACTCCGCCTCCTGTCTTTTCTTCAGTGCCACTAGAGCATCGCTGGTCTCACCACTGTCCTGTACACCTTTCCTTACATTCTCGCTGATACTCTTTTATTGCACAACACACCTGAAACTTTTCTCCACCCATTCCAACCTGCCTCTACCCGCCTCTTCCACACTCTCTGTTGCTCTGGACCGTTGACCCTAAGTACTTAAAATCCTGCACCTTCTTTACCTCTGCTCCCTGTATCCTCACCGTTCCTCTCGGGTTCCTCTCGGGTTCCTCTCATTCACACACATGCATTCCGTCTTGCTGCGACTAACCTTCATTCCTCTGCTTTCCAGAGCTTACCTCCACCTCTCCAAATTTTCCTCCACCTGTTCCCTGCTCTCGCTACAAAGCACAATGTCATCTGCAAACTTCATAGTCTACTGTCATCCATAGACTCCTGTCTAACCTCATCTGTCATCCTGTCCATCACCAGAACAAACAAAAATGGGCTTAGAGCTGATCCTTGATGCAGACCAACCTCCACCTTGAACTCTTCTGTCACACCTACAGCACATCTCACCACAGTCTTACAGCTCTCATACAGGTCCTGCACCACTCTAACATACTTCTCTGCCACTCCAGACCACCTCATACAATACCAAAGCTCCTCTTTTGGCACCCTGTCATACGCCTTCTCTAAATCTACAAAGACACAATGCAACTCTTCATTACCTTCTCTGTACTTCTCCAACAGCATCCTCAAAGCAAATACTTCATCTGATGTACTCTTTCTAGGCATGAAAACCATATTGCTGCTCACAAATTCTCACCTCTGCCCTTAACCTACTGTAGCTTTCACTACTCTTTCCCACAGCTTCATTGTATGGCTCATTAGCTTTATGCCTCTGTAATTGCCACAGCTCTGCACATCTCCCTTGTTTTTAAAAATCGGCACCAATACACTTCTCCTCCATTCTTCTGGAATCCTCCCACTCTTTAAGATCTTGTTAAACAAACTAGTCAGAAACTCTACTGCCACCTCTCCTAAGAACTTCCGAACCCCCACAGGTCTGTCATCAGGACCAACAGCCTTTCCACTCTTCATCCTCTTCAGCGCCCTTCTCACCTCACTTTTGCTAATATTTTCTATTTCCTGTTTCACAACAGTCACGTCTTCTACTATTTGTTCTCTTTCATTTTTCTTATTCATCAACTCCTTAAAGTACTCCTTCCATCTTCCCATCACCCTCCTGGCATCTGTCAGTACATTTCCATCTCTATCTTTAATCACTCTAACCTGCTGCACATCCTTCCCATCTCTATCTCTCTGCCTCGCCAACCTGTACAGATCCCCCTCTCCCTCCTTTCTGTCTAGCCTAGCATACAAGTCCTCATATGTACTTTGTTTGGCTTTTGCCACCTCTACCTTCACCTTACTCTGCATCTCCCTGTACACCTGTCTACTCTCTTCAGTCCTCTCAGTGTCCCACTTCTTCTTAGCTAGCCTCTTTCCCTGTATACACTCCTGGACTTCCTCATTCCACCACCAAGTCTCCTTGTCCACTTTCCCCTTACCTGATGATACACCAAGTACCCTCCTACCTGTCTCCCTGTCACATTGGCTGTAGTTGTCCAGTCAACTGTAAGCACCTCCTGACCACCCATAGCCTGTCTCAACTCCTCCCTGAAGACTTCACAACATTCTTCCTTTCTCAGCTTCCACCACTTTGTCCTCTGCCCTGCCTTTATCCTCTTCACCTTCCTCACCACCAGGATTATTTTACACACCACCATTCTGTGTTTTCTGGCTACACTCTCCCCTACCAACACTTTGCAGTCACTGCCAACTACCAACACTTCTGCCTCTGCTCTTATATGTCACCCTATGTTCCTGCCTCTTCTGGAAAAAAGTATTTTCTACTGCTATTTTCATCCTCTTTGCAAAGTCCACCACCATCTGTCCTTCTACATTCCTGTCCTGAAGACCAAACCTGCCCATCACATTTTCATCACCTCTGTTCCCTTCCCCAACATGTCAATTAAAGTCTGCACCAATCACCACTCTCTCACCTCTGGGGATGCTCTGCATCACTTCATCTAACTCACTCCAGAATTTCTCCTTCTCTTTTAACTCACATCCTACCTGTGGGGCATAACCACTAACAACATTGAACACCACCCCTTCAATTTCCAGCTTCAGACTCATCACCCTATCTGATACTCTCTTCACCTCTAGAACATTCCTAACAAACTCCTCTTTCAGAATTACTCCTACTCCATTTCTTTTCCTATCCACACCATGGTAAAACAATTTGAACCCTGATCCTAAGCTTCTAGCCTTGCTACCTTTCCACTTGGTCTCCTGGACACACAGTATATCCACCTTCCTTCTCCGATCATATCAACTAACTCTCTTCCCTTCCCTGTCATGGTCCCAACATTCAAAGTTCCTACTATCACTCCTAAACTCTAGCATTTCCTTATCTCTCTCTGCTTTCGAACACGCCTTCCTCCTCTCCTTCTTTGACCAACAGTAGCCCAATTTCCACTCGCACCCTGTAGGTCAACAGCACCAGTGGGGGTCGTTGTTAACCCGGGCCACGACCGATCCGGTATGGGAATTATATTCGTGATTCGCATCATTGATTTGGCAAATGTTTTACGTCGAATGCCCTTCCTGACACAACCCTCTGCATTTATCCATACTTGGGACCAGACTTGGGTTAGTGCAAAGACATGCAGATCAGACGAATTGGGTTCCCAAACTGCCTATACTGTGTTGTATACAGTATGTTAATGTTGTGAACAGCCGTACAAAGTGTGAATAAATAAAATGGTCACCACTGGCCTCTATAGTTGGGCTACAGAGGTTCACATATACAGTGGTGTGAAAAACTATTTGCCCCCTTCCTGATTTCTTATTCTTTTGCATGTTTGTCACACCTAAATGTTTCTGCTCATCAAAAACCGTTAACTATTAGTCAAATATAACATAATTGAACACAAAATGCAGTTTTTAAATGAAGGTTTACGTTATTAAGGGAGAAAAAAAACTCCAAATCTACATGGCCCTGTGTGAAAAAGTGATTGCCCCCCCTTGTTAAAAAATAACTTAACTGTGGTTTATCACACCTGAGGTCAATTTCTGTAGTCACCCCCAGGCCTGATTACTGCCACACCTGTTTCAATCAAGCAATCACTTAAATAGGAGCTACCTGACACAGAGAAGTAGACCAAAAGCACCTCAAAAGCTAGACATCATGCCAAGATCCAAAGAAATTCAGGAACAAATGAGAACAAACGTAATTGAGATCTATCAGTCTGGTTAAGGTTATAAAGCCATTTCTAAAGCTTTGGGACTCCAGCGAACCACAGTGAGAGCCATTATCCACAAATGGCAAAAACATGGAACAGTGGTGACCCTTCCCAGGAGTGGCTGGCCGACCAAAATTACCCCAAGAGCGCAGAGACGACTCATCCGAGAGGTCACAAAAGACCCCAGGACAACATCTAAAGAACTGCAGGCCTCACTTGCCTCAATTAAGGTCAGTGTTCACGACTCCACCATAAGAAAGAGACTGGGCAAAAACGGCCTGCATGGCAGATTTCCAAAGCGCAAACCACTTTTAAGCAAAAAGAACATTAAGACTCGTCTCAATTTTGCTAAAAAACATCTCAATGATTGGCAAGACTTTTGGGAAAATACCTTGTGGACCGACGAGACAAAAGTTGAACTTTTTGGAAGGTGCGTGTCCCGTTACATCTGGCGTAAAAGTAACACAGCATTTCAGAAAAAGAACATCATACCAACAGTAAAATATGGTGGTGGTAGTGTGATGGTCTGGGGTTGTTTTGCTGCTTCAGGACCTGGAAGGCTTGCTGTGATAGATGGAACCATGAATTCTACTGTCTACCAAAAAATCCTGAAGGAGAATGTCCGGCCATCTGTTCGTCAACTCAAGCTGAAGCGATCTTGGGTGCTGCAGCAGGACAATGACCCAAAACACACCAGCAAATCCACCTCTGAATGGCTGAAGTAAAACAAAATAAAGACTTTGGAGTGGCCTAGTCAAAGTCCTGACCTGAATCCTATTAAGATGTTGTGGCATGACCTTAAAAAGGCGGTTCATGCTAGAAAACCCTCAAATAAAGCTGAATTACAACAATTCTGCAAAGATGAGTGGGCCAAAATTCCTCCAGAGCGCTGTAAAAGACTCGGAAAAATCGGGATTATTATTCCATCAAATACTCATTTTTTTTATGTTATTTAGCCAAACGATTAACACAATCTCTTTACAAAGTATTTGTATTTTCTTTTATTTGAGTTATTGAATACTGCAAATACTGTATGATCTTGCGTTAGTTTGCTGTGTTGTGATGATGCCATTCAATATAAATATACAGACAATAACAATAATTATATTATGAATTTAGAAGAAATATTGTCAGCAGTTCACAAAAAAATTAAACAAAACTGTAATCAGGATTTCTAAAAATTTGTTATTAAAATATTATATGACCACAGACACACAGATACAGAATGTTGTTTATCTCACTAACACATCTACCTGTAAGAAAAAAAAAAACATAAGAAACTGATTATTTTGCAGTGGGCTCTTATTTTTTTTCCAGAGCTGTATATATAATTTATTCATAACAGAAAAAAATTATATGATTCAGAATAATATTTTGCACCGTACCTCCAGGTCTCGTTGCAGAATAGACGTGACTGGTTTCAGTAGCTGAACCTCTCCATCCAGTCAATCCACCATGTTTTCATACCCTTTTTCAAACCAAGTCAGACTTTGTTTAGTAAAACTTTGCGTCTCGCAGCATCAGCAGTTTAATTAACAACAACAATAACCAACATTTGAAAGAATATTATAGAATTGGAAATATATACCGTCCTAAAGCTGATCTCTCTCCCAGTCCAACCAGTTAACTTTCCATAAGTACTTTTAATTACATTATTTAAATCCATAAACCAATTCCTGTATAACATAAATCTTTATATAAGAGAAATAGATATCGTCTTATATTAGCAAGAAAATAAGATTTTTACATCCACAAAACAGCAGAACAAAATAAAAAAAAGTTGCATACTTAAAAGTCATGTAGATAAAAAGGACAAAACAAAACAAAAAAACAAAACAAAAAAAAAATCATTGGAAATCATGTTTATATTTAAACATGTTTGGTGAAATTATTTTTCCTTGGCTCAGAGATAAACCTATATGTTCCATTTTTTTTTTTTTTGAAAGTTCTTTTTTTCCTTCTGATTTTAATTAAAAGACAAAAATAATAAACATACCATTCTGTTTTGTCTCAAAAAATGTCCTCAGTCTAAACCATTCGATCGCTGACTGTGTACTATAATTAGCAACACTTTTATTTTAATTAGTGTAGTTATTTTAAGCGCGGCCTGTTCCTGATGTCTCTTCATTTATCAAAAAAATGTTAAATTTCCTCCTCATCTTACAGTGTGACCCTGGCTCATAGATAAAATGATTCATCACATAATAATCCGGCAACGATCTCGAGCTGACATCGGAGCTGTCATGATGCTGTCAGTGTAATGTGTTTGTAATAACCCGAGGCGCTTCGGAATTCGTCTGAGTGTGTGTGAGAGTGTGTGAGTGTGTGTGTGTGAGAGTGTGAGTGTGTATGTATGAAGCATACGCCACTGGAGCGTCGTGGAACGCGGAGATGCGGCTGCTGAATGAGGCGAGTCCGTGCACTGCGTTTGAACTTCAGTTATGTTTAGCTTCATTTTCTCACATTTCAGTTCCTCCTCTGTTTCTCCACAGCACTCGCCCACACATACGCTATTTCTAGAAGTGTAAAAGAGAGAGAGAGAGAAATATTGAAGATTGATGAAAGATTATTGCACACTGAGAGCGCGGAGCCGTTCAGAGCGCGGCCACGAGGTCAGGAGGTCGCAGTTGTAGGAAAGTGATTTCTAACATTTTTACTAGAACTGCTTGAATGAAATCATCTTCTTCTGGCTGTTTTAGTGGGAGGTCAGCTGCAGGTGCACGGTTCCTCAACTACAAAGCAGACGACGCTGACTGATCCATGATGCTGTGCTCCACTCCGTGAGATCTCTCAGTTACAGGAGCTGTCATGAGCTGAGTTGTGTTTATTGTTAACGTTGAATAAGGGTAAAGGTCAGAGATCAGCACCTGTTACATTCGCCCCTGACGTCCTACTGAATGGTGTGTGTAAATGCCAGGTGGAAAGGGTGATGAACATGGCACCAGTACTGTACGTATAGACCAGTCTTATTCTTTACAATAGAACTTCCTAATCATTTCTTCAGGAATTTGTCCATTTTCACGATTCCTACTGTAGGGAATTTCAAAAGCTTAAAAATGAAGCTTCCATATTTTCTCTAAAGAAGGAATACCCACCAAGCATGGGGAGAACATGCAAACTTCATGCATACAGAGGTGGGAATCAAACCCAGACCCTGGAGGTGCAAGGCGACAGTGCTAAAAACGACACCTCCTTCCCTCTAAGAAAGGGAAGAAATTTCTTTTTCATTGGAAGATGTATAAAGTGCAATCCATTTCTTTGGAAACAAAATTATAAATTATCAAACAAATCCTTAGCTGGCACAGTTGCCTAGCGGTTAGTACTGTTGCTTTGCAATTCCAGGGTCTGAGTTTGATTCCTGCCTTGCCTCGGGGTCTGTGTGCATGGAGTTTGTATGTTCTTAACATGCTTAGTGGGATTCTTCCAGGTTCTCCGGTTTCCTCCCACAGTCCAAAGACATCCAGGTAATGCTAATTGGAATCCCCAAAATTTCCCTTAGTATATGCATGAATGTTGACTGAAGGTCCAACCATAGTAGTGAAATGGGAATACAGTGGTCACCATTGGTGTCCACAACCCTAGTTGGACTACTGAGGTTCTGCGATGGATGGATCGATCGATTGAAACAAATCCTTAAGAAAACAAGTCTGCATGTCAACTGGATCCATTTCTGGACTATACTAACTGACCTTTTTTCTCTCAAAAATGAGTAAAAAAATAAACAAATAAAAAAATATTGATATTTAATCAACAATTAAATAGTTTTTACTAACTAATTGTGTATGTATTGAAGGATCTCATTTCCAAGCCACCTTCTTCTTCTTCTTCCTCTTCATCATCTTCTCCTTTTTGCTGCTCCTATTACCTCTGCACTAAGACACTTTGTTCCATGCATATTTGCACACACCGTAGAGTAAATTTCAATTTGCACAGTATATTTCTATTTTGTACATCCTATTTCTATTTTTATTTTTAGTTCTATTTTTTCATAGCACATTTCTATTTTTATTTTTAGTTCTATTTTTCCTAGTTTAATTTAATTTTGTAATTTAATTTCTATCGTATTTCTTTTATTCATATTTATTTCTTATTTGTAAAATTTAACTCTCTTCTAGGGTCAATGGCAGTCGTATAATACATTTCACTACATTTCGTACTGTGTATGTTTGTGTATGTGACAAATAAAATTTGAATTTGAATTTGAATTTGAATATTAGATCTTATATTAGATGCCCCAGCAGATCTTCAGATCTACATATTTAATTTGGCACAGGTTTTTATGCCAGAGGCAAGGAATCAAACGCTCACCATACCATTAAAATCAATTCATCTTCAATAAAAACTTTTTTTTTTAAGTTTATTTGTTAATTTAAATACCTTTTTTATACCAAATGACACAAAATTCTGAGGATATCACAAAAAAAAACCTCTCTTTGATCTTAGCTTCCAGACATGGAGGACTCTAATGGTCCTCCATGTCTGGAAGCTAAGAACCCGTAATTATCTAATAATCTCCCAGCCTAAGTGTGTGTATGTAATAACTGGAATCTTTTTTTCCTTTTTGGAGGCCAGGAGCTGTTATCCAGTAAAACAATAAATAGACAAATTTGTCCCTCTAGTGCAACCATTAGGCTTTTCATTAAAAAATGGCGATGTTGTTGTTTAAAAGTTAAGAAACCTGAAATATACAGTACATTTACACATGCAAACCTTTTTTGTTTAGACCAGATTTATGAATAATGGAGTGTTGTTAAAGCATCAGCTACATTTCTATGTGCTTCAAGGTTTAATTTGTCCCTCCTCCTCAGGGTCCCTTATACCAGAGGTATGAGAAATGGACATTTTTTAAAGGCTGTCAGAAACACAATTTTACTTAAAAAATTAAGTTTTCCCTAAAAGTGTCTCTGTATTAGAGATCTTTCCAAGTAAACTGCTTTTAAAAAAATGTAATTAACAGAAAACAACATTATTAAGTTTTTTTAAGCTAAGAATTGCTTCTTATCCACTGAAACCCTAAGGAACCGCTAAACCCCAGAAAGAGAGAGAAAGAGAGAGAGAGAGAGAGAGAGAGAGAGAGCCATAAGGACATGTCTTTAGTTGTCCATCTTGAGAACCATTAAAGGTTCTTGTTTTGGAAAAGCCTTCAAAATATCACCCTGCATCCAATTTTAAAAGACACTATTGGACAAGTGTCCATAGATCACTTGTCCATGTCTGTGGAGAACGAAAAAGGACAAGAATGTGACCAAAAACTGTGATTTTAATTAAATCTCTTGAACACACATTTGTCACATTTTTATTAGCTGTGATCTTTTTTTACATGAACTCTATAATATAAACCTATAATTTTCCTAAGATTATGTGTATTATCTGGGTAAGTGAGAGAGTTACAAACACCAAATTATTGCTCATGATTTTCTTCTTAATACCTAGAAGCTATAAAGGTTCCTTAAGCCTCATTAAATTGTTAAGGATCCTTAATCTTGTTAAAGTGTATAACTCATGCAATTTCCCTTTGGGATTAATAAAGTATCTATCTATCTATCTATCTATCTATCTATCTATCTATCTATCTATCTGGAATATTTTCTCTGTTGTATGGTTCTACTTGGAATCTTTATAAAGGCACAACAAAAGTTTCTATTTAGGATTTCTCATTATAAAAATTAAAATAAAAAATAAAGATTTCAGGATTATTTTAGTTCTACCCTGCATGTTTTGGATGAACACATACAGGCCTGAAGGAGGGAATCGAACCCTGACCCCGGGGGTGTGATGCCATAATGCTAACCACTACATGCGATGGAAAACTCTCATTCAGTTTATGATGTAATCAAAAACGTTTCTTTAGCAATATAGAACCAACATCCCCAATTGCGCAGTCATTGACTGGTTAAAGGGTTCCCTCTGAGAAAAGGTTTGTTTAACATTTATGGAAGGAGTCTCCACTGTGAGCGCATTCATTATAAATTTTAGGCTGTAGTTTATTCTAACTCAATCTGTTTGCTTCACCAAACCACCAGTGCAATCAAAATAATAAAGATGTTCTATCAAACCAGGAAGAGACTCTTTCTTCTCTCCATGCAAAAATCAATCATGCGACTCGCATCATACAGTTTGGATTGAGTTATTGGCTCTATTTTCTCCTGGGCAGATCCATAAATATAAATGACTATAAATAGAAAAAAAAATCCCTAATGCATGATTAATGAGGGTTTAAATTACATAAGTGTGGCTCATGCGCCGAGTCAATACGGATATTACACATTGATAATAAATGGAGCTTCACACAATGAGTCATTTTTGCAGCTTGCAGCCCTCCATTAACTCAAAAGACTGATGAAGTAGGATATGAGTATTTATTGCAAGATTTGCTTCTGTGTTAAATTGCGTTTCACGCAATTCACTACAAAGAAACGACATGTAAGGATGTAAGTGGACCCCTCACCATCACACCACGAACCTTTTTTTTTTTTTTTCAGCTGACTGGCTTGGTAAGATGGCATAGTTACATCGTGGTTAGCACTGTGGCTTGGCACACCCAGGCGCGAGGTTTGGATCCCACCTTGGGTCTATGTGTTTGGAGTTTGCATGGTCTCTCTGTGAGGGAGTGGGTTTCCTCCGGGTACTCCAGTTTTCTCCCAAAATGGATGAGTGTGTATGTATTGGCCCTGCCCAAAGTCCCCTGGGATAGGCTTTAGGCGTCCTGTTACCCTGTACATGATAAGCGATATAGAAAATGATAAGTTATGATACCTTAAAATAGGTCACTGATGTCATAATATGGTGGGCAATGAAAATTAAAAAGGAAATCAACTTATTTGATTTAAAGACATGGTGTGTTATGGTAGGAGTGGGAGAATGTGAGTGTCCTGCACAGAGCCCTAAATCTAGTCTAAATATAATCCGTACAATCAGAAATTTAGTGAAAGACCTTTTTAGAAGAGAAGAGTGAAGGAGAGGGAATCGTCCTGGAATGGATTGTTCTAAAAAGTGTCAAGGTGTCCACAAGTTAATGCTCTTTTACAGTAGATGAATGAACATAAACCCCCACCACAGTCACACTCCAAAATCTAGTAGAAAGCCTTTAGAATTGAGCTTATTGTATCAGAGGAGGAAAAAAAAACTCAGAAATGATCAACAAGAACATTTGAATGTGATGGTCAGGTGTAAAAAAAATTTTTGACTGTATATTTTAAACAAAGTAAAATTAGGCGGGTATTTTCTGTAATAAGTCTACAACAAACCTACTATACTCATGGATTTCTGTCAACTAAATAAGAAAGTTTGTGTCCATAAGCACCAGAAGTAAAAAAAAATCAGACAATGTTAACAATGATGTTGAATCAAAATTGGCACGTAACACAACCCTTGCATGTTCAGCTGCAGCCAACCTTTTTTGAAAGTGGCCCTGAAATAGTAGCTTGTTTGAGTTCTTAAATGACAGGATTGAATTAGTCTGTCTTGATGTTCTTGCTTTTGGCCTTCCAGACCTAGAGGACGATCCGCTGTGGATCTGGTGACATCTGCTTGTTTTGCACCAAGTTAAAGCATTTTGATGGCCCTCCCTCTGCTAGCATTGTCTGAACAGGGCATGATGGTGTGAAGACAAAATGTACACTTAGAATGTTCTCCTTACTTTTTATACCAAGACATATCATCCAGAGAAGAAAATTGCATGGCAAATTAAGTGTCTGCCCAATAGGTTCTCCATGATGAATTTTACCTAAGTTGTGTTCCTAATGTAACAAGATTACAAATAAGATCAGTACCAGTCAAAAGTTTGGCAAGACAGGAAGGTCAGATGTTTTGGATCAGTTCTTGCAGGAACAGCGTTGTCAAGTACATTCGCAAAACCCATGATGAAACAGTCTCTCATGAAGACCTTCCCAGGAAAGCAAGACCAAAACTTACCTTTCCTGCAAAGTAGAAGTTCATTTAGAGTTACTAGACTCAGGAATCACCACTTAACAACCAGCACCTTGAGTTAGAGGCGTTTAAAGGAGATTAATGCATATTTTGGATGCCTTTAGTATTGTTTAGTGGAGAAAGAAATAAAAATCAGGAAAGACCATGGAATTAGAAGGTGTTTGCACACTTTTGATTATTTTTAGAAATATATATTTTTTTAAATGTCTAAAACATAGCTAAAGTAGTCATGTATTTAGTTAACTGCAATGCAAAACACTGTTTATTTCTAACAAAATGTCTAACAAATCCTACCTTTTGCTCTAGTACTGTATTAGCTGATTTAAAGGTCATATTTTGTAAAAAAAAAAAAAAAAAAAAAAAAATGTGGTTGTAATGATTCTCATGTTCCAGTGTCTTGTTACTACAGTAACGAATGCCTCAGTTACCACCCCAAAGTTGACCGTTTTCTAATAGAAGCATTATCTAAAGTACTGTACTTAATTTTTTTCATACAACCAGTAGTTTGTCAATGTGTACAATACAATGTACTTTTATATCCATTTAAAGTTACATTTATTGTTGTGCAACATTCTTCTATGAAAGAAGTTTATCTCTTTATCTTTGTCTCTTTAGAAGTTAAAGAGAAAATTGTCCCGTTAGCAAAAACTCGCAAAGTATTATACATGACAATGTCAGACATGACAATCTTCTCTTTGACTTTAAAAGTTCTACCAAAGATGTTAGAAAAGCTAAAGTTACAGCCTTACTTTGTATATCTTTGTACTCCCCATATTAATGAATAGACACTTTTTCCCATCCTTTTCCCAGGTAGCATCCACCGTACAGGTCCATGTGAACAAACTGTTACCACAGTGCTGGAAAAATTAATCAACACATTCTGGCCCAAACCCAGATTTGATCAATGATGTTGTGTACATAAATAACACCGCACCATTAACCTATAGCCGATCCTGCTTAGCTAGCTCGCCTGTCTTTAACGGCTACATCAATCAGGGTCCTCTCTCTGCAGCGGAAAAGATGGTATGCAGTTGATGCTGTTCCAGAAGCTTTACATAATTATCCTCTTTTAAACACTTCAGTGAACATCTCAGGGGTGTTACCTGTCCTCCGAAGAGACTTCATCCTTCTCCAGCGGTGTCTTACTGTGACAAGGCGCTTGCTCATTATTTTCTGTAAAATGGCTCCATAATGCCACTTGGTGAATCACTACATATGAATCTACATGTGGCTTCCTTTTCCACATCCTTAATCCTATTTGGCAGATGAGTTACTTCCTTAATTCAATTTTGGCAGAGATCAGAGAGCTATTTAACTCATCATAAAATCACTCGACACAGAATTAATTGTGCTTTTTCAAAATCTTCCAGCTCTTTTGTGAGCAAGTCAAAGGTTAGGATGTAAGTTTCAGCTCTAGTTGGTAACATGACAGGCTGTGGATTTGATCTTACTGTATAATGGAGATGAAAAGAGAGGCTGGTGTTTGAGGGAGCTGAAACATCAGTGAGAACAGGAAGAACAGGGAGTACCACTTGTGTCACGGTCATTGAACTATTGTTGTTGTGGTTCTTTCACAGAAGACCATCCAGACCATATACAGTACTGTAAAAAAAAAAAGTCTCGACCCCCTTCATTTCTTTTTATTTTTCTTCCAAAGAGCCAGACTTGCTTGTATTTTTAACATAGTCTTGAGGAATAGCTTTCCAGGATTCCTGAAGGACTGAGCAGTTAAAAAAAAAAAAAAAAAATTCTTTAGTTGTTAAGCCAGACCTGTGAACATACTGTATGAATCATTCAGGCATTAAAAAAATCTAACTTAAGGCATAAACCATTGAGAAACAGGTGCAGATGATGACAGATGTTTAGGCTGGTGATCAGTATACTGGTGATGCTGAATGCTGAGGGGTTGGAACAGACGAGAGGGGAAATGAGGTCGCTGCTGAGGTTATTACAGTACAGTACATACTGTAAACAACCTGTTTTTAAGTTGTATCTTTAGGCACATCGCTCAAGAGTCCAGCATGGTGGTCTTGAACCACTAACCTTCTAATGAGTAACTCAAAGCATTAACATACTCAGCTATAGTTCAAGAACTTTTTATTGCATCATTTTAAAGTATAACACGCAGAAGAAACAGTGGACATAGCTTCATGATACCTAACTGTCCCCCTATAAGGAAATCACTTTTTTTTCTACACGCCACTGTGTGTATTTCTTTGTAAGTTTGTTATATTAGGACTGTTGGGTATTACTTAAGTAATACCTTAAGTAATATCCAATAGTAGAAAAGCTTCTTTCAGTTTGAAGGGTTTTAATGAAGTTTATATGCATCAGAAGCTAATAAAAAGGAACAGTGAGGTTGGGGTCTTGAAGGGTTCATTTTTTATGAGTTTTTTAAGAGTTTAATAATGCAATATCTTATGTTTATTCCTGAAAAAGTATATAGTTTACTGTGGAACAAATGTTTATTTCTTAAAAAAAAAAAAAACAGTCATTTGGTAGAACATCTGGATCCTGATATTTTTACTCATATTTTTAGGCATAATTGCTCAACTCAAAACTTTCAAATTAGACAAAGTACTTTGTTTATTAGCAGCAGGGTTTTTTTTTTTATTTCTATGTCTTTCCACGGTTACACAACCATCCTGAGGTCTAATAGTTTATTAAACTTTTTTAACACAACTATGCTGTTGGTGTAGCTTTAGTGGTATGCTTGAGGTCATTCTCCTATTGTAAGCTGAAGCTTCACCCAACTCTCATATCACTTAAAGACTGCCTTGTATTTGAGTCCATCCATTTGCCCTCAACCCTGGCAAATTCAGATGAAAAAACATCCTAATGTCACCACCACTATGCTTCGATAGAGATATTCATGCTAAAGAGCAGTGTCAGTTCTCTTAATCTGTTGGATGAATTTTATGCACCGTTCTCTCATCCACTTGTATTTTCCAACATATTCTGAAAATGTTTTTTTTTTTATGACCGTTTGTTTTCAGTTATACAAGGACAAACTTCAACCTCGAACTCGAGATGTAAACTATGGCATGATATTACGTATATCAAGCAGATGAAAATGTCACAATGGAAATTATCAACTGAAATTGTCAAGGTTTTTTTCTTAGAGTTAATTTGCAGATATTGCGCTGAGTCTCGAAAATGGGAATTGCTTCTTAGGCGAAAAAAATAATGGCGATGCTAATTTCATTTTCATCCCACTGAGAAAGAGTGGAAGCGAATTCATCGTCCCTGGAGTTTGTGACATGGGAGAAAATTAGGTTCCCCTACTCCAGATGTGTAAAAACATTACACCAATCATCAGAGTCAGCTCAACTATCTCTATAAATCAGAGTTGTCATTTCAAACACACCTCAAGAAGGGAGAGCGAGAGAGAATAGGATTAACCTTCTCATGTGTATTAATATCTATAATTTATTTATGTGGTGATCCAAATTCTCAGAGCCGTGAGATTTTCAGAGAACTAGAGTGTGTAGGAAAGTGATTGGATTTAAAGAGCAAGAACATGCACAAAAACCAGTATGGCTGATTATTTGATAGCATAACCATCAGACTAGAAAACAACTGGGACTTTGTTAGTTCCAGCTCAAAGACACGCCCACCTGTCTCACTCAAAGACAGGCATATCTGTCTTACAGCTACATTCCTATCTATCTCACAAAAGGAAATGTCCATGTGTCTCACTAAAGAACACACCCATCTTTCTCATTTAAGGACACACCCATCTGTTTCACTCAAAGCCAAGCCTATCTGTCTCTTTTAATGACACACCCATCTGTCTCATTCAATTGAGTGTGACACCACCTGTCTCACTCAATTGCACACTCATCTTTCCCACCAAAGGACACACCCTTGTGTCTCACTAAAGGACACGCCCTTATGTCTCACTAAAGGACACACCCATCTGCCTCACACAAAGACACACCCATCCATCCCACTAAAGGACACATACATCTGTTACACTCAAAGACATGCCCAACTGTCTTATTCAAAGGCAGGTCTATTTGTCTTTTGCCATGACACACCCATCTGTCTCACTTAAAGGCACATCTATTTGTCTCTCTAAAGGACACACCTATCTGTCTCACTCAAGGACACACCCACCTGTCTTACTCAAAGCACACTCATCTGTTTCATTTAAAGACTTGTCCATCTGTCTTACTAAAGGGCACGTCCATCTGTCTTATTCAAAGACACACCCATCTGTCTCGGTCAACATGCTCATCTGTTCCCAATGTGTCTCACTTAAAGACACACCCATCTGTATCACTGAAAAACACAAAAAAAAAAATTCACTCTAAAACATTCCAATTTGTCTCACTCAAAGACACATCCATCTGTCTCACTCTGGGACATGCCCCATGTGTCTCATCCAAGAATATGTCCTATGTGTCTCACTTAAAGACATGGCTATAAATTGCAGTAACTTAATGAGGCTGTGAAAGCTTGATAATACTTTACCTTTAAGGTTACCCGAATTACCCATTAAGTTAACCGTTGCGTTAACTTTTCCCAACAGTGTTTGACTAACGGTAGTTAGTTAGTAACCTAGTAACCCAGTGTAAGTGTAAACACTTCAAAGCACTTTTGTAAGTTGCCCTGGATAAGAGCGTCTGCAAAATGCCTAAATGTAAACGTATAAGTTACAGCTTTTCCCACTGACTGTTACAAAGTGCCGTCACAGGAGACACCTTCCACAAATGTTACATAAATGTCTTTCGTAAACACACAATCATGGAGTATAAGCTGTTACTATAGACACTAGGGCGTAAAAGAATGAGGGCACTAATACTGAATAAAACTGGTGTTACAAAGAAATCACCTTTTGTCTGATCAGAATCCAGAATTCAGCAGCACAGGGTGTAATGTGTAGATATTAGCCCGGGTTATCATCTACAGGACGAGATCTGGTGACTCAGACCTTTGATGATGGTGTTAGGTTCCTCCGAGGTCACAGTATATACATTGGGGTGATTGTGTATCAGAGGACAGTGTGTGGGTGGATAATTCTGTGTCACACTCTGAGAGGTGATTACAGCATTAGTCATTAGAGCATGAGTCATCTGCAGGACATTCGGAGAGGTGGATCAGGGGGACGGACGAGGCAGGTGGCCATAATAGGCACATTTACGTCCAGGTCAGTTGTGTAAATGAGTTACTATACGATGTCATTATTTAGGGTTAGACAAGATTTAGACATAATAACAAGACTACGCAGACTCAAGCTGTGGGCAGCGAAGTCATTACTGTCACTAAATTACACAAGATTCCTGCCAGGAAAAGCCTGATGCGCATAATGAAACTATCACAGAGTGAGATTTTATCTTAAATTATCCTTGGATATGCTGAAATTCCTGAAAAATGTCCAAACTTTAGGAAAAACTACCAGTTTTTTTTCACCCCACTTGTCTCATTTAAAAATACACCCATTTGTCTTACTTTAAGACACCCCCATCTGTCTTACTGTAAGACACACCCATCTGTCTTACCCAGCCACACCCATCTGTTTCACTTAAAGTTTGTTGTTCAAAGTTTGTTGTTCAAAGATCAGAAATTTACAAGCAGCAAAATTACATTTTATATTTAATTATTTCCAAAGTCAGTTTAGGGAACATGTCAATCCGTCTCGCTCAAAGACACACCTGTCTGTCTCACTCACAGACACACCCATCTTTCTCACTCCAATATGCCCAGCTACTGTAGATCACTCAAAGACACACTTTTGTCTGACTCAAAAACACACCTATGTGTCTCACTCAAAGACACACCCATCCATATCACTCAAGACACACCCATCTGTCTTACTTAAAAGACACACCCATTTGTTTCACTTAAACAGATAGCGTTTTTGTGGCTTACTCAAAGACGCTTATCTGTCTCACTCAAAGACACACCAATCTATCTTACTCATAGAACCACATATCTGTCTCACTCAAAGACTCAAAGACACACCCATTTGTCTCATTTAAAGACACACCCCTCTGTATCACTTAAAAGACATAAGCATCTGTCTCATTTATAAGACACACCAATCTGTCTCACTCAAAGGCACACACACCTGTCTTACTTAAAGACACTTTTTTGTCTCACTCAAAAACACACCCACCTGTCTTACTCAAAGACACTCTTTTGTCTCACTCAAAGACTACCAATCTGTCTCAAAGACACGCCCATCTGTCTCACTCAAAGTCACACCCACCTGTCTTACTCAAAGACGCTATTTTGTCTCATTCTAAGACTACCAATCTGTCTTAAAGTCACACCCACCTGTTTTACTCAAAGACACTCTTTTGTCTCACTCAAAGACTACCAATTTGTCTCAAAGACACACCCATCTGTCTTACTTAAAGTCACACCCACCTGTCTTATTCAAAGACACTATTTTGTCTCACTCAAAGACACACCCACCTGTCTTACTCAAAGACACTATTTTGTCTCACTCAAAGACTACCAATTTGTCTTAAAGACACACCCATCTGTCTTACTCAAAGACACACCCACTTGTCTTACTTAAAGACACTATTTTGTCTCACTCAAAGATTACCAATCTGTCTCAAAGACACATCAATCTGTCTTGCTCAAATACATACCCATTTGTCTTACTTAAAAACACCCTGATATGCATCACTTAAAGACACACCAATCTGTCTCACTCAATGTAAAAGTTTCTGTTGTTTCAAAACATTGTTACAGGCTGTTTTTACAAACAGCAAAATCACATTTTATTTAAAAAAATTTTTTATTAAATTATTCCGAAAGTCAATTTATCTCAGCGGAAATGTTGTGGCTCAGAACGTGCTGAGTAAAGCCGCGTATAAACAGGAGAGAAATGAGTTGGGATTAGTGAAGAAAACAGAATCCTGGCTGTAATTACAAACAAACAAGAAGAAACATAATGATTTATTATATTCTTAGAAGAAAAAGCTTTAGACGTTAATCCCCCATTGTTGTCACACAAACAGGAAGAAGTAACGTAAGACTCGGGCATCAAACTCAAGGCCATGCAACACTCTGAATCAGCACGTTGTACACTACATAATAGACAATGCCGTGCTGCTTTGCATAAGTAATCGTCCCCTTGAACTTTTCCATATTTCAAGTGGTCAAACCTGAAGCTGAAATGGACTTTTTACCATAAATTAAATTTCATAAAGGCAACTCGAGCCCAGCTGTGGAGTACAGTCTAGGAAAGATGAGTAAGATGGACAGTGAACATGTCTTGTCTCAGGGAATACATTAGATTTTTATTTCATTACATTCAGTTCAAAGCCCACTGCTGTAGTTGTAATAATAGTGGAATTAAGCCATTTATGATTTAATCAAAGAATTTTATGATGACACTAAAACAGGGGGGAATGAAGTTGCCTTCTTTAGACATCGCACTGATTTCAACCATCAATCAGATCCATAAAAGCGCTGCGACCATCTTGATTGTGATTCTTTGCTTTGAGACTGAGATGAGTGTTTTAGTGCTGTTGATCAGCTCAGTGATATCGCCTGACTCGCACCGCTGATCAGCAGAGGATGGAGGAACACCAGGACGCGCTTCCTTATCACCAAGACTAAAAAATGACTCTTGTCATAGAATTTAAATATCATGGCCTACAGTGGATTCTGTTTTCATATCCATCACACACAAGTTATATGTGTGTGTGTGTGTGTGTGTGTGTGTGTGTGTGTGTGTGTGTGTGTGTGTGTGTGTAATATGCAAATCAGCTCATTGCACTTAAACAGCTTTATGTGTTTCTTGTCTCAAGTTGGTTAATACAAAACACAGCTAGTGCATCAGAAGTAAGTTTTTTATACTTCCTTCAGCGCACCACCTCTGCTGCTACTGTGTGTGTGTGTGTGTGTGTCCATATGCCTTATTCAATTACACACACATCAATTTCTCAAAAACACACCCTTCTGCCGTTTACAGGAGACACACCAACTGCCTTATCCAAAGACACGCCCATCTGCCTTGGTCAAAGACACTCCTGTCTGTCTTACTTAAAAACACACCCAACTGCCCTACCCCAAGACACACTCATCTACCTTACTCAAAGACTCACCCACCTGCCTTACCCGAAGACACACCCAACTGTCCTACCCCAAGACACACTCATCTGCCTTACTCAAAGACACACCCACCTGCCTCACCCAAATTCAAATTCAATTTAAATTCAAATTTTTATTTGTCACATACACAGTATGAAATGTAGTGAAATGCTTACACGACCGCCAGTGACCTTAAAAAGAGAATTAAAGCTTAAAATAAGTAATAATTATGAATAAAAGGAATACGATAGAAAATTTAAATAAAAAAATAAAAAATAAAATGTAACTAGGAAAAATAGAACTAAAAATAGAAATATACTGTACAAATAGAAATATAATGGTGTGCAAATATGCATAGAAAAAGTGACTTTGTGCCAAGGTTATTACAGTGTCTTTGTGCAATGGTCCAGAATGTAAACGTAAACATGTAGTGTAGATGTGATGTGCGTGGAATTGTCCATAGTGTCCATGGATGTATAAAGATTAATTGATTGATTGTGAAAATATTGTGTTAATTCGGCATAGTGGTGTGGTTGTGGTTAAGAGACCTTATCCCCTGCGGGAAGAAGCTCCTCCTCAGTCTCTCTGTGTTGGCCTTCAGGGAGCGGAATCGCTTCCCAGACCGCAACAGAGTGAACAGTCCGTTGTTGGGGTGGCTGAGGTCCTTCACGATCTTCCTGGCCTTGGTCAAGCACCGCTTGCTGTAGATTGAGTGCAGGTCAGGGAGCTCGGTGCGGATGATGCGCTCAGCTGATCGCACCACCCTCTGTAGAGCTCGTCTGTCCTGCATGGTGCTGTTCCCAAACCAGGCCGTGATGTTTCCCGTCAGGATGCTCTCTATGGTGCAGGAGTAGAAATTCCTGAGCACCTTGGAGGGCAGTCTAAAGTCTCTCAAGCGCCTGAGGTGGTAGAGACGCTGCCGGGCCTTTTTTACCACGGTGTTGATGTGACAGGACCATGCCAGGTCCTGCATGATGTGAACACCGAGGTATCTGAAGCTGTCCACTCTCTCCACTGGGTTCTCATTGATGATGGGGGTCTGGTAGTTCCCTACCCATGTCGTGGTTGCGCACTGTCACTTTGTTGTTGCTCTTGTTTGCACATTTGCACGTGCACTTTATGTTGTCTGTAAAAATAGTTATACTTAGCTAGTTAGTTTTTGTTAATTTATGTTGTAATTTATGTTAGGTCTCTCTGTCCTGTCTCTGCTAGCCAGTTAACTAGGCCTCTTGGTTAGCTAGTTTAGTGTCTCTGTTAATTTATGTTGTAAATTTATGTTGCATGTAGCACCTTGGTCCTGGAGGAACGTTGTTTCGTTTCACTGTGTACTAACTGTATATGGTTGTAATGACAATAAAGCCTACTTGAACTTGAACTTGAACCTGCTTTGTACTGAAGTCCACTATCAGCTCCTTTGTCTTGCTGACGTTCAGGAGGAGATTATTTCTCTGGCACCAGTTCTCCAGATTTCCAACCTCCTCCAGGTAGGCCGTCTCATCGTTGTTGGTGATCAGGCCCACCACAACAGTGTCGTCAGCAAACTTAATGACGGTGGTGGAGTTGGTAGTGGCCACGCAGTCGTGGGTGTACAGAGAGTACAGCAGGGGGCTCAGAACACAACCCTGGGGGGCTCCAGTACTGACAGTGAGTGAGGCTGAGACATGGCGGCCCATCCTTACTGCCTGTGGTCTGCCAGTCAGAAAATTGAAGATCCACTGACACATGGATGAGCTGAGTCTCAGGTGCTCCAGCTTGGTGGTAAGTGTGGAGGGAATTATGGTATTGAATGCAGAGCTGTAGTCGATGAAGAGCATTTTCACATAATTACCCCTCCGAGTGTCCAGGTGAGTGAGAGAAGACACACCCAACTGCCCTACCCAAAGACCCACTCATCTACCTTACTCAAAGACACACCCACCTGCCTTAGCCGAAGACACACCCAACTGTCCTACCCAAAGACCCACTCATCTACCTTATTTAAAGACACACCCACCTGCCTTACCCAAAGACACACCCAACTGTCCCACCCAAAGACCCACTCATCTACCTTACTCAAAGACACACCCACCTGCCTTAGCCAAAGACACACCCAACTGTCCTACCCAAAGACCCACTCATCTACCTTATTTAAAGACACACCTACCTGCCTTACCCAAAGACACACCCAACTGTCCTACCCAAAGACACACCCACGTGCCTTACCCAAAGACACACCCACCTGTCCTACCCAAAGACCCACCCAACTGTCCTACCCAAAGACACACTTATCTACCTTATTCAAACACACTCTCATCTGCCTTACTCAAAGACACACCTTACTTAAAGACACGCCTATCTGCCTTACTCTAAGACACACCCATCCATCCCACATAAAGACACACTCTTATGCCTTTCTTTAAGGCACACTCATCTATCTTACCCAAAGACACACCCATCTGCCTTACCCAAAGACACACCCATCTGCCTTACCCAAAGACACGCCCATCTGTCTCACTCAGACACACCCATCTCTCTCACTTGAAGATACACCAATCTGCCTTTTTTAGCCATCATATTTTAGTTACAGCTTGTCCATATGTCTTACACAAAGACATTCCCATCAATCTCTTAAAGACACACCCATCCGTCCCATTTAAAGACCCACTTACTGTATCTGCCTGGTTTAAGAACACATCCATTTGTCTTAGTCAAAGACATACCCATATATCTCACTTAAAGACACACTGATCTGTTTACAGACACACCCGTCTGATCCAGCAGGACTGTTGAGGGAATCTCCATCATCTACAAGTGAGGGAATCACATTCCCTCGTTCTTCACCTTATTCGTCTCCTGTAGCTGGAGTGTAAAACTCAACACGTCATCATATCATACTGTAGCAAAAAAAAAAAAAAATTACAAAATTTGCTTTATATTGTTTCACCCGGGGTCATCACATTACTTAAAAAGTATTTAAAATGTTTTTTTTTTTGTATATTTCTTATAGCGGTGATAAAATAGTTTCACTTCATTGGATTTTTCATTCAGGTGCTTTAATCTGGCTTCCCATATCTCTCCCCTGCTAAGTGCTAACTCTCTTAGCACTCTCGGAAATAACTCACACTTCACACTACCTGCACATCTCCACTGTGTGAATGAAACTGCGCTGTGCAGGCAGAGAGCGAAAGAGAGAGAGAGAGAGAGAGAGAGAGAGAGAGAGAGAGAGACAGGCTATAAAGCAAGACTTTTATGCTCTCGCGCAGTAAGTCCAGCTGTAGCTCCGTTTCTTTTTCGGGGGGGATGGGGGGATTTTGTCAACAGAACACGGTCGTAACTAACATGTCACTGTTTTTGTGAAATCTGCTATTCGACTTTCAGTGCGGTGAAGTTGTGACGTTATTTATCAGGTCATTGTCTCATTAGCAGGTCCAGTATTAGCGAAAGCTTGTGTCTGATCGAGATCCTCCTGCCATGTTGATTAAAATGCGCCATCAGAGATCGATCAGGTCTTGATGAACAAGCACTAACTCACCTTCCAGAGTGAAGTCTGGCTGTAATCGTTGGCCATCATGAAGCTAGCTAAGACCAGCTGAGCTAATCTTTAAAGAAAATGGAAACGTTCCCACTCACACACGAGAGCGATACTGGTATAAACCAGCCTGCAGGGATAACCGTGCATTCACACCGGCATTGGGATGTCGAGGAGGCTCCAGTCCCGGTTTATCCCAACAGTGACACACTATGACTACACGGAGCTGGCTTTGTGGATCCCACAGGAGTGTCATCATGCTGGATAAGGGTTTGTAGTTCCACTGAAGGGGCATGTGTGTATTATGGTGAAGGGTGCACATACTTTTGGCTATATGGTGTAAGTCTAGCTTTATCCTTTTAAAAGTGAAGGATGTTAGATCTACAAACAAGCTCCAAAATAATGACACTTTTGCAATGGTATAATTCCTCCAGAATTCTTGTCTCTACATTTCTAAAACTTTTATAAAATCAAGTGAAAACATCCAGTGTGACGACAGAAGAGATGCTGTGACGAGGACCTGAGAGCCATGAGGTCAAGTCTGTAACTCTGTGTGTGTGTGTGTGTGTGTGTGTGTGTGTGTGTGTGGACGGCTCTTCCTTCAGCAGGATGCGCTGTCTGCTTTGGATAATTTGTTCTGAAAATAATATAAAAGAAGGGGGGAGAGGTGGAGGTCAGAGGTGCAGCTGTAGACAGACTGTACAATTACAAGGCTGTGGTCTATTGTGCTCCTGTCTAAAGACCCGAAGTCAGTCTGGAGTTAAACACACACAGTCTACTGCAGATGGAATCAGCTTCAGAGTCAAACTTACAACACTGGTTTCCTATTGGTGTTTCTTTATTATTATTATTATTATTATTATTATTATTATTATTATGTTGTTGTTGTTGTTTTCTCGCAGACTACTGAAAAAATGTTGAGCATAAAAGAAAGAGAAACCAAAAAGAAAAAAAATCCAAAAGTAATCTAGAAGCAAAGGAAAAAAATGGATGTAAAGGAAATATTCCAGAAGTTGATTCTGAAAGAGAAGGAAAAAAGATATTTATAAACAGAGAACACTCTCAGTCCCTCACTCACTCATCGTCGTCGTCTATACCGCTTTATCCCGTAGTTAGGGTTGTAGGGACCTGGAGGATAGAGACGGGAATCGAACCCGGACGTGCAAGCTACAGTGCTAACCACTAGACCACCGTGCCGCGGAAACAGAGAACAGTCAAAAGCAAAAAAAAAAAAAGAAATGAAAAGAAAAGAAAAAAAGAAAGAAGCAAAGAAGGAAATTTAAAAATAAAAAGAGGAAAAAGTCCAAAAAGAAGCCAAGTATAAACTGAAAGAAGAAAAGAGTAAAATAGGTTTATGAAATTTATAAAAATTAAAATAATATTTTTACAAGAAGCAGAGAAAAATACTCAGAAAGAAACTGAAGCAAGCAGCTTAGAAGAAGAGAACAAAAGAAGATTTAAAAAGAAAAAAAAGAAAAAGTCTGTTAACAGAGAACTAACCTGTAAAGCAATCAGAAAGAATTTCATAACATATTCAAAAGACATTAAGAGGCACAAAACCAAGAAGCATTTAAAAAGAAGCAGAAAAAAAATGGGGGGTTGGGATAGGAGTTAAAGAATTAAGTCTACACTCACCTAAAGGATTATTAGGAACACCTGTTCAATTTCTCATTAATGTAATTATCTAATCAACCAATCACATGGCAGTTGCTTCAATGCATTTAGGGGTGTGGTCCTGGTCAAGACAATCTCCTGAACTCCAAACTGAATGTCAGAATGGGAAAGAAAGGTGATTTAAACAGTTTTGAGCGTGGCATGGTTGTTGGTGCCAGACGGGCCGGTCTGAGTATTTCACAATCTGCTCAGTTACTGGGATTTTCATGCACGACCATTTCTAGGGTTTACAAAGAATGTTGTGAAATGGGAAAAACATCCAGTATGCGGCAGTCCTGTGGGCCAAAATGCCTTGTTAATGCTAGAGGTCAGAGGAGAATGGGCCGACTGATTCAAGCTGATAGAAGAGCAACTTTGACTGAAATAACCACTCGTTACAACCGAGGTATGCAGCAAAGCATTTGTGAAGCCACAACACACACAACCTTGAGGCGGATGGGCTACAACAGCAGAAGACCCCACCGGGTACCACTTATCTCCACTACGAATAGGAAAAAGAGGCTACAATTTGCACGAGCTCAACAAAATTGGACAGTTGAAGACTGGAAAAATGTTGCCTGGTCTGATGAGTCTCGATTTCTGTTGAGACGTTCAAATGTTAGAGTCAGAATTTGGTGTAAACAGAATAAGAACATGGATCCATCATGCCTTGTTACCACTGTGCAGGCTGCTGGTGGTGGTGTAATGGTGTGGGTGATGTTTTCTTGGCACACTTTAGGCCACTTAGTGCCAATTGGGCATCGTTTAAATGCCACGGGCTACCTGAGCATTGTTTCTGACCATGTTCATCCCTTTATGACCACCATGTACCCATCCTCTGATGGCTATTTCTAGCAGGATAATGCACCATGTCACAAAGCTCGAATCATTTCAAATTGGTTTCTTGAACATGACAATGAGTTCACTGTACTAAAATGGCCCCCACAGTCACCAGATCTCAACCCAATAGAGCATCTTTGGGATGTGGTGGAACGGGAGCTTCGTGCCCTGGATGTGCATCCCACAAATCTCCATCAACTGTAAGATGCTATCCCATCAATATTGGCCAACATTTCTAAAGAATGCTTTGAATCAATACTTTAGAATTAAGACAGTTCTGAAGGCGAAAAGAGGTCAAACACCATATTACAGTAGTATGGTGTTCCTAATAATCCTTTAGGTGAGTGAAGATGTTGAGAATGAAGAAATATGTAAAAAAAAAAAAAAAAAAGAAAAATACACATAAGCAAAGAAAGCAGCCTTAAAAAAGAGAACAAAGTCAAAAAGAAAGAAAAATAATAGAGAAAAAGTCTAAAAGTAGAGAAACAGTCCTGCAAAGCAATCAAAACAATTCACAAAAAAAAAACATAAAATATTGAACATAGATTTAGAGCGAGAGAGCAAATTCGAGGGGCATAAAATACCAACAACAAAAAAAGAGCCTAAAAGCACAGATAAAACATTATATCTACTGTATTCGTGGTTTTAAGACCTGTCTTTTTTCTTCCCCTTCCACTCATCTAATTTATTACTCCTCTCATTTCCTCCCGAAAAACAACTGTAACCAAGAATAAGCAGTTTCTCCCTGGGATCATAATAATTTTTGAATCTTGACTCTTACAGTATCTTAAATCACTCTACAGGCAAAAATGTCAAAAAGTAGAACAAACATTCAGAAAATCTGAAAAAATCCAACAGCTTATAGCAAAGAACAAACCAGAAAAACAAGGATACTGTCTAAAATAAATACATAAAAATATCTAAAGACGAATCAAAACATGTAAAAACAAACAAAAAAAAAACCCTAAAAAAAGAGATACAGAGTTAATAAAGATGAAGAAGAAGAATCAAAGAAAAAAGTCTAGAAGCTTTAAAAGCAAGCAACATTTGATAAGGAGCTCTACTACTCTCAGGGCTGCTATTATAGGAAATTAATCAACTCCTTTTGACCAATCAGAAGATGGGATTCCAAATTTGAGCTGGTGAGTGACAGACCGGAGTCCTCATTTCAGGTTTAGACCTTCAGTAGGACGGTGACTCGGTGTGTGAGTAACTGCATCAGACTGTGCTTGTTCGCTGTGAGACACGCCGTCCATCATGAGGTTTGTCCCACTGCTCTAACACATGGAGCTGAGTGTTATGAGTGCTGGGTGTTACAGTCGCTGTGTAGGGTAATCCTGGATCAAGAGTTTCATAAGATAAAGGATTAAAGAAGTAACAGAATGTTTACGTAATCCAAGAAACCTCAAAGGGGATTCCAAAAGCAAGCGAGGAGCGTTTAAGTCAAACTGGGACTTGTGATAAAAGTTTGGGTGGATTAAGGCATAAAAATGGATTTACAGAAAACCTCAAGCCACAGTACGGTGATGAGACTCTTGAAAGTAAGATATTTACTTGGAGTAAAATATTTGAAGGGTGCAAACATTTTAAAGATGATCACATGCCCGTGAATGACTTTTTACATCCCGGCCGAACTCACTGCAGTCGTTCACGTGGACGTCCAGCGAGTGGAACGCCTGATCCTTGACAAAGGATTGAACTTGTCGTCGACTTGCAGAGGAGACACATCTGTCTGTGTGAACTGTACACACAATCATTCACCAACCAAACTTGCACGTTACAGGAACCCTGCTAGAAGTTATCGCCACGTCCCCCATACAATTCAAGACATTTACACATGATTGAGACATTAAAGGAGTTCCTGGGAGGCCGGCGTTTCCGACGTGAAGCAAGCAGTCACTGGTGTACTGAGAAAACTTTCTACCTTGATGGTGACCAAGCACTAGTGAAACACTGGGATAAGTGCATTAGTGTAGCAGTGGGTTATATAGAGACATAAAGGGAGTTTTTATTCTCATAACTGTAAGAAAATTTAATTCTGGGGGAAAAAAAGTCAAGGTTTGGCTTGAATGCCCCTCATGAATAAAGAAATAAACACAATACTAGATGTGTTTACTTTCACATGATTACACATGATGCATTTGACTTTTAAACAATAAAATTATTTTCACTCTTTTCATTTATTTTGATTAATTTCTGATGCATTTTTCCCAAACGAGTCTGACACATGAATTATTACATATTCATGTGTTTTTTTTTTACATTTCTTCAATGCCTTTATTATTCTTCTGTTTAGTTTTTTATTTCATTATTTATTTCGCCCTTAAGTAGGAAATGTAACGTAATTCTACATGTTATCATTTTCACACAGTTTTAAGGTATAATATTGAACATATTCATAATTCATAGACTAACATTGCGTTTCATCTCATCCCCATAAACCCATGTCATGTGATTTTTTTAGCTAAGAAATAAATCTTGGACAAAAACGCCTTTGAAAAGGAAGAAGTAAAAGAAGAAGCAGCAAATTCCAGAAGAGGAAGGTGTTTTTGTTTCATCCCGGTTACACCTGAGATTAGCCGAGAGACTCAGCTGTAGGTGTGGATTGGATTCTCAGTCGTGTACAGGTACATGTAAAACCCTTGGAGAGCACAATGTCCAAAATGTCTGATCTGGAAAGACACATTAAGGTTATATAATACAACACAACCCGGTGATGTCACACTTTGATGTACTGTCCTGAAGAGTGTGTGAAGCCTCATGGCTGGAGAAATACAGTATGTGTTCTGCTGTTCCTTTTATCGACAGAAAGTGTGTGATGAATCTCGCCGAGATCTAGTCCAGACATCAGACATCAAAGGTAACAGGCTAAAAAAGGATAATCTCATTCTGGCTCATATAAGGTAAAACACACACACACACACACACACTAGACCCAAAATAGCGAAATATATTTCTACCTGACAGAGTGTTACAGAAGGACGTTTTATAAGAAACTGAAATGGCTATTAATTGGTCAGGTGTGAGAACTTTATATTCATTAGTTCAGCCTAAGCCAGATTCATTCTAAAAGTGAAAATGCCATTATCTCCGCATCACTGGGTTCAGCTGGCCGTCTGCTCTGTCCAGAGAGAGAGAGAGAGAGAGTGGTTGCACAGTGTGTTCTGGTAAATTAACAAACCTCCTGGACAATACACAGATATGTAAGTAACTATATAAATAAATAAATTTGGATAAGGTCTTAATGACATTATTATTATTATTATTATTATTATTATTATTGGACACATAAGACTGATTTTATATCCTCTTAAACCATTACCAATGTCCAAGATTCTAATGTTCTGTTAACCATTCACATGCATATGAACTTGAGTAACATCCAATTCTTAATCCATAAGGCTTAATATGATGTTGGCTCCGCCCCCTTTGCAGCTATAACAGATTCTGTCACTCTACCGTGAAGCCTTTCCACAAGGTTTAGGATTGTGTTTATGGGAATTTTTGACCATTCTTCCAGAAGCGTATTAGTGAGGTCAGCGACTAATGTTGGACGAGAAGGCTTGGCTCGCAGTTGTACCTTGCTTTATGCACTGGTATGCAGTCATGTTGGAACAGGAAGGGGCCGTCCCCAAACTGTTCCCACAAAGTTGGGAGTATGAAATTGTCCAAAATGTCTTGTCATGCTGACGCATTAAAAAGCATTCCTTTCACTGGAACTAAGGGGCCGAGTCCAACTTCTAAAAAGACAACCCCGCACCAGGTCCAACATGACTGTGCACCACTACACAAATCAACATCCATAAACACATGGATAAGCGAGTTTGGTGTGGAAGAACTTGACTCTTTGGTGTTGAGAGCTTGAGTCCTGACCTCAAACCAATGCTTGTTGTTGTTGTTGTTGTTGTTGGTCTTTCAGCTGCTCCCAACAAGGGGTCGCCACAGCGGAATACCCAGTACGCACTACAACTTGGCACAGGTTTTACGCCGGATGCCCTTCCTGATGCAACCCTCCCATTTTATCCGGGCTTGGGGGCCGGCACTGCATCCAGTGGCTGGGGTTTGGGTACTGGTTGGGAATTGAACCCGGGCCTTGCGCATGGCAGAAACACCTACCACTGAGCCACCAGTACTGGCTGGAAATTGAACCAATGCTTCTTAATGCTTCTTAATGCTTCAGCACACCTTTGGAATGAATTAGATCGGAGACTGCGAGCCAGGCCGTCTCGGCCAACATCAGTGGCCCAACATTATATTAAACCCTATGGATAAAGAATTTGATGTTACTCAAGTTCATATGCATGTGAAATCAGGTGAGCGAATACTTTTGGCAATACAATGTAAGTTAAATTCCCCACAATACCAGACACCGCTTCAACACACCCTGCTTAACCCCCTATACCTTCACTGCGTGTTTAAACTGCTTTCTAGTTCTCATGTGGTCACTTTTTTTCCTGCCATGCTAATGAGCACATGGGCCGACTGATGGTTTCGCCAGTTCTTTAGCGATAGCGGTTTTTACGGGGCCAGACTGAGAACCCAATGCTCTTTCTTTCTCAGGCTTCAGGACTGGCAAAGGCGGAGTGATTGTGTATGGGGCGTAGGGTTAACCATTGCAACCCATTGTGCCGGTGGTGGGGGTGACCCTTGATAACCAACCCACACCCTCAACCACCTGAGATCCCACTGTCCCCTACAGTCACCTTAGATTTAAAAATAATAATAAAATCACCAACCTTCAAAATGGTAAGAAACAGGGGACGAATCAACAAATCCCCAAGAAATGCCAAGATATCGACAACCTCTCAGTCATCAAGAAACCGGGGACAAATGGACAACCTCGCAAATGCCAAGAAACCAGGAGAGAAAATAAAAAAAACAACATAAAATGGCAGGGAATTGACAAATTAACAACCTCACGCACAAACAATAAAACCTGGGAGAAATGAACAAACTATATTTTCGAACATTACGTCAAAATTCCAGACAAATCTGACCTTTAACAGAGGTGACAGCGAGAATGAGGCCCAATACCCAAAACTGCAATCTACCTCAAGTATTTCTCAAGACCTCTAGTGGGTTGTTAACATGCTAGCCAACATACGGTATAAGAGATGAGGAGTACAGCTGTTGCGAGTTAGCTAATGGATAAATATACTTAGGCTTTTTTCCATGTTCATTGGTTCCACTAGCACATGTAATCAGTATGTCATCTCAGATATCTTTTCTCTTTCATTGACATTATTATTTTTTTCACTTTAACACTGGAGAGTTCATACTTTCCTTCTGACCTTTTACACTTGGATGTCTGGAGGAAACCTGACACTGCTCATCACCGTGAGAATGCCATAAAGCATCATGTTGAAATTTAACCTCTCATTTACAAATCCACCATAGTCTTTTCTTTTTATTTATTCACTCACTCACTCATCATCTGTACCACTTTATTCTGTGTAAGGGGTCATGATGGGGCCTGGAGCCTATCCTAGGAGACGTAATTGGACAGGGTGCCAATCCATCGCAGGACACACACACATACACTCACTCACATGCTCATTCACACACTACAGGCAATTTGGGAACGCCAATTAGCCTAATCTGCAGGTCTTTGGACTGTGGGAGGAGACCGAGATACCTGGAGGAAACCCACCAAGCACGGGAAGAACATGCAAACCCCATGCACACAGACCCCCAAGGCAGGAATCGAACCCGGAACCTGGAGGTGCAAGGCAACAGTGCTAACCACTAAGCCACCATGCTTTTGGTACACACTCTTTAAGAATGCTATTTAAATAGTTTTTATTTGATTTAAGTTATCACAGGTCTCCAGCTGAAATACCCATCAGATGATGATTTATTTTCCCTATAATTTAAACTATCTTTATCTTCAAGCTATTTCACTCCTTCTCCAAATGTACCATTTGGGGTGGGCAGGGGGGCAGGGAATACCATCGTCTATGAGGTCACAATGGCAGAAAAATCTAATTGGCTCGTTTGAAGCCCAGCCAACACCATCATAGAAAAATGGCGGAAGGTCCCAATTGATCAGAAGGTCCCAGATTTGTTCTCTGTGAGAACTCAAATGCTCAGATACAATTATCAGTCAACCTGGAAACCCAAATCTACAGGTAACTGTCACTTCAACAACAGATATCTCTTCTCTCCAGGGGTGTGGAGTATTCATCACCCAACCCTTTCCCACCCCTGCACGCACAGAGACCTATCTGAATGGCTACAAATGGCTAAAACATATTTTGCATAATAGCTCCCTCTTAATAATGGATTTATTGGTATTTGTTCACCCATAGGGCTATTTTTATAATGATCCAGAATTTCGCCTCGGATTTGGGTTTTACATTCAATAATGTGGGGGTGAATACTTATGCATTGACAACCTCAATGTTCTTTTATCTGTAACTAACCTATATACTGTAGATGGTCTTTATGTTTCAAAATTTTAAGTATAAATCGTCTGTTTACACTACACCCACTTCAGTATATTGTGGGAGTGAAAGAATGCTTTGGATATTCTTCATTACAAAATGTCCCTCCACTATACTATTTAACAAGTGTGTAACATCTATATAGTGAGCGGGCCATGTTCTGATTCCAGAGGCAGCATGTAGTCGAATCATATTTAATTTGTGCTCTTATCAGTGGCAGAACGAGACGCTGACCAGTCAGACCGATTAGGCTGATAAATCTTCTCTCTCCACCTGCTTGGAGGGAAGTGCAGCTTCATGAAATCCCGGACGTTTTGTGATCAGCTGCCCAAGCGCTCGAGTGCAGTTTGTCATCCATCCTGCTATAATTAAACAATATCACCTGAGAGGGAGCGCTGTGCAGCTGGACGGAGCACAGATGTGATGCAGTTGTAGTCAGGAGGGTGCGGCCTGAGTACTGAAGTCGTCACAGATACCTGGCTGATTCCCAAATAGAGTTAAATGCAAAGCTAGTTTGCTACAATCCAGACACCAAGTAGTGCCCTTGATCAGGAGTTAGAGAAAATTTTGGACTTCCTCCTTGCTTTAAAAGCTAGTTAGCCATAAATAAAACAACAAAGGCGACAACACAATTTAAAGACGATTCATATTGACTTAGAAGCAATTATCAAGGACTGGAAGTTTGAATGTGGGTTTTGGCAGGCAGCTGTTCTCTCCTCAGTACCGCGGACCGTACAGACCTACTGTACTTTTACCCATGCTGCGATTAACATTTAGTGTAATAAAACACCGTAGAACACCGTCCAATCAGATTGCTTGGTGAGAAATAATTGTTATACCATTAGGCATCAGTATTCAACCTGCATGGAGAGATAGGTATTTATTTATCACGCAGGTATTTATTTTCGTGTATCGCTGGAGCTAGGATTCTCTCTCTTCACAAACCTAGTCATATTCTAAAGCATTCCAAGTGGATAATCTACATTTTTTTTTTTCAAATTTATGCTCAATACAACTCAACCTGCGTTAGTATAAATGACAAAACGGTGGTAGCTGTATTTGAAACCTGAACAAGCAGAATAATGTAGGGTCCTTGTTCTGAATGCGGTGCCACAATGCTAGCTTCCATGACATGACATTAATATCCAATTTTTTCTCCCCTAATGGCTTTGTTGGCTTTTTGACTGGCTGACCCTCTGACGTTTACTTGATCACTGTTCATTTTTTAAAACCTGGTTTTCAAGCTCTTTTCTTTTTTACACTACAAAAGCATAACTAAAGGAAGTCTCTGATTGGATGAGAGGTAAAAATGTCAATTAACATTTTAGACCTGGTGTAGATCTCCACTTTGAGATTAGTGCATACGTCAATGGTTAGTTAAAACCAGACAGTCTATACAGGGTCCATTTGCTCCCGCAAGGGTTCTTCGTTTTGTCCTTTCTGAAGAAATGTGTGAAAACGTTCTTCACCAAAACCTACAGATTTTATATGTATACTGTCTATTTTAGAAAAAAGTCTGCCAAAATTGGAGCTGTCAATCATTTAAAGACCTGTATTCAAGAGCATCCAAGGATTTTTTTTATTGTTTAAAGGTCACATATTTTACTCTCCTTAACAAGTTAACACAGGTTACACTGCTCCTGCAAAGTGTGTGTGTGTGTGTGTTTTAATGTTTTAGCTGAAATGCCTCTCAGCTAAGGTTTTTTTCCCGTACCTCAAACTATTTCGCTCCTCCTTCCTTCCTAAATGCGCCATTTCAGTGTTTATGTAAATAGAGCTACATCTGAGTAACGCCCCTCCTGAGGACAGAAGAGCTGAGCAACAAGCCTGGGCTGGGGATCTTCTTATATGAGGTCACAATAGGGGGAAAAAATTAATCGTCTTGTTTAAGCCCTGGTCAATGCAAAACTTGAAAAAGAAAGAAAAACAAAATGGGCGATCCATCTGAATGTCTAAACATGATTAAAATTTAAATGTTGCTTAAAAGCCCTACTTCGATTTATGAATCATAAAATCTGATTTATGAATCATAAAATCTGATTTATGAATCATAAAATCTGATTTATGAATTAAAGTACACTGATTAGCCAAATCATTTGGTATAAATATCGCAAATCTGTACGCATCCATCCATCCATTCTCTATTTTGATGTAGGGTTGCAAGGGCCTGGAGCTTATCCCATCAAATATAGGGCACAAGACAGAGTACACTATGTATAAAGTGCAAACCCATCATGGCACAAGCGTACACACTCCAACATCCAATTACAAACTGGCAATTTTGCTTATATTGCATGCCAATTCACAGTGGGAGGAAAACAAAGTGCATAGAGGAAATGCACCAAGCAAGAGAAGAACATGCAAACTCAACACATTCATAGACGAGTGGGGTAGGGGTTTAAACCCCAAACCCTAAACGTGTGAGACGACAGTGCTAATCACTAAGCCACTGGGCTGCCTCACAGACAGGTCTATAAAATGTGATAATGATAAACTTAATATGATAAATAACTTCAGCATGTAGTTTTCTTAGATTACTTGGCCCACACATAAAACCTTTTTTTTAAAATCGTCTTTAATTCCACCAAATTGCTAAATTCTAACAGTTCTCTACAAAAAAGTGTTTTTTTTTTTACTTGTATTTCTTAAATGCATTTAACCTCCATTTAGTTCCACATCATTAAATAGCAAGCAGTTGGAATGTGAGTGTGAGTGAATGAACTACTTCAATCATCCTCCACCAAGCTGCAAGCCAAAATCATCCCACACTGCTCTCAAACTGATTCGAGTTGTTAAGGAACCTGAAATAGGCCTGCTTATCTTACATGACACACTGTTGTGTGAAAGAAATGAACATCACAGAGCTGAAAACACCTACAGCGAGAGCTAGTTTTAAATAATAAGCATATTTAGGGGCAGGTGGGTTCGTCATCGCTTCATCGGGGATTGGTTTAAACCTTAATGACATCACAACACCTGTTCGAGTCACAAGATAGGAATGGGATGATAATGGAGGTGTGAACCAGTGTGACAGCTCTGGGAGGAGAGATGATGCATGAAAGAGCTTTTAATAGAGGATTAAAAAGTGCTGCCAAAGCTCATACTGTTGTCAGGACCCATGACTAGCATTAATAATGTTCCACTAGATTGTGGGGAATCAGATGTAGACTCTGTGAACTTGTTTACTTAAATGGTGGAACACAAGTTGGAAAATCATATGTCAGGGTTCAGTATGGAGCATTTAAGGGTTATATGTATATAAACACTTGGTAGTGGTGTTTAGTATAGACTCTCTAGGGGTTCTACATATAGAAACACTTGGTAGTGGTGTTTAGTATAGACTCTCTAGGGGTTCTACATATGGAAACACTTGGTAGTGGTGTTTAGTATAGACTCTCTAGTGGGTTCTACAAATAGAAACACTTAGTAGTGGTGTTTAGTATAGACTCTCTAGGGGTTCTACATATAGAAACACTTGGTAGTGGTGTTCAGTATAGACTCTCTAGGGGTTCTACATATAGAAACACTTGGTAGTGGTGTTCAGTATAGACTCTCTAGGGGTTCTACATATAGAAACACTTGGTAGTGGTGTTTAGTATAGACTCTCTAAGGGTTCTACATATAGAAACACTTGGTAGTGGTGTTTAGTATAGACTCTCTAAGGGTTCTACATATAGAAACACTTGGTAGTGGTGTTTAGTATAGACTCTCTAGGGGTTCTACGTATGAAAACACTTGGTAGTGGTGTTTAGTATAGACTCTCTAGGGGTTCTGCGTATGAAAACACTTGGTAGTGGTGTTTAGTATAGACTCTCTAGGGGTTCTACGTATGAAAACACTTGAAAGTGGTGTTTAGTATAGACTCTCTAGGGGTTCTACGTATGAAAACACTTGGTAGTGGTGTTTAGTATAGACTCTCTAGGGGTTCTACGTATAGAAACACTTGGTAGAGGTGTTAAGCATAGACTCTTTAGGGGTTCTACATATAGAAACACTTGGTAGTGGTGTTTAGCATAGACTCTCTAGGGGTTCTACGTATAGAAACACTTGGTAGTGGTGTTTAGCATAGACTCTCTAGGGGTTCTACGTATAGAAACACTTGGTAGTGGTGTTTAGCATAGACTCTCTAGGGGTTCTACGTATAGAAACACTTGGTAGTGGTGTTTAGCATAGACTCTCTAGGGGTTCTACGTATAGAAACACTTGGTAGTGGTGTTTAGCATAGACTCTCTAGGAGTTCTACGTATAGAAACACTTGGTAGTGGTGTTTATCATAGACTCTCTAGGGGTTCTACGTATAGAAACACTTGGTAGTGGTGTTTAGCATAGACTCTCTAGGGGTTCTACGTATAGAAACACTTGGTAGTGGTGTTTATCATAGACTCTCTAGGGGTTCTACGTATAGAAACACTTGGTAGTGGTGTTTATCATAGACTCTCTAGGGGTTCTACGTATAGAAACACTTGGTAGTGGTGTTTATCATAGACTCTCTAGGGGTTCTACGTATAGAAACACTTGGTAGTGGTGTTTAGCATAGACTCTCTGGGGTTCTACGTATAGAAACACTTGGTAGTGGTGTTTAGCATAGACTCTCTAGGGGTTCTACGTATAGAAACACTTGGTAGTGGTGTTTAGCATAGACTCTCTAGGGGTTCTACGTATAGAAACACTTGGTAGTGGTGTTTAGCATAGACTCTCTAGGGGTTCTACGTATGGAAACACTTGGTAGTGGTGTTTAGCATAGACTCTCTAGGGGTTCTACGTATGGAAACACTTGGTAGTGGTGTTTAGCATAGACTCTCTAGTTGTTCTACGTATGGAAACACTTGGTAGTGGTGTTTAGTATAGACTCTAGGGGTTCGACGTATGGAAACACTTGGTAGTGGTGTTTAGTATAGACTCTCTAGGGGTTCTACATATAGAAACACTTGGTAGTGGTGTTTAGTATAGACTCTCTAGGGGTTCTACATATAGAAACACTTGGTAGTGGTGTTTAGTATAGACTCTCTAGGGGTTCTACATATTTAAACACTTGGTAGTGGTGTTTAGTATAGACTCTCTAGGGGTTCTACATATACAAACACTTGGTAGTGGTGTTTAGTATAGACTCTCTAGGGGTTCTACATATACAAACACTTGGTAGTGGTGTTTAGTATAGACTCTCTAGGGGTTCTACATATAGAAACACTTGGTAGTGGTGTTTAGTATAGACTCTGTAGGGGTTCTACATATTTAAACACTTGGTAGTGGTGTTTAGTATAGACTCTCTAGGGGTTCTACATATTTAAACACTTGGTAGTGGTGTTTAGTATAGACTCTCTAGGGGTTCTACATATAGAAACACTTGGTAGTGGTGTTTAGTATAGACTCTCTAGGGGTTCTACATATAGAAACACTTGGTAGTGGTGTTTAGTATAGACTCTCTAGGGGTTCTACGTATAGAAACACTTGGTAGTGGTGTTTAGTATAGACTCTCTAGGGGTTCTACGTATAGAAACACTTGGTAGTGGTGTTTAGTATAGACTCTCTAGGGGTTCTACATATTTAAACACTTGGTAGTGGTGTTAAGTATAGACTCTCTAGGGGTTCTACATATAGAAACACTTGGTAGTGGTGTTTAGTATAGACTCTCTAGGGGTTCTACATATAGAAACACTTGGTAGTGGTGTTTAGTATAAAGCCTTTAGAGGTTGTAGGTATATAAACACCCTGTACTGTGGTTTGGTATAGATCCCTTTGGGGTTATACATATAGAAACACCTGGTAGATGGGTTTGGTGTAGAGTCTCTGGGAGGTTCTAAATATATAAACACAGTGCGGTTGAGCATAGAGCCTTTAGGGGTTCTACATATAAAAACACCCAATAGTGGGGTTTGGTATGGAGCATTGAAGGGTTCTACAGTATGTATATAAACATTTGTTAGTGGGGTTTGGTATAGAGTGTACCTAGGGATTCTACACATAAACAGACCCGGTAGAATGGTTCTGTATAAAACCTTAGTGGTACTGTATAGAGCCATTAAATTTCTATGTACTGTATATAAATAAACAGCAGTGGGGCTTGGGGCCAGGGGTAGCTCAGTGGTTAAGGCATTGGACTACGGTTCAGAAGATCCCAGGTTCAAACCCCACAAGCACCAAGTTGCCACTTTTGGGCCCTTGAGCAAGGCCCTTAACCCTCAACTGCTCAGATGAATAAGATAAAAAAAAAAATGTTAGTCGCTCTGGATAAGAGCATCTGCTAAATGTATAAAGCCTTATGGGGTTCTACATATAAAAATCACCAAGTAATGCGCTTAAAAAGCCTTTAGCCGTTCTACTTGTATACTGTAAACACCCGGTAGTGGGGTTCAGTATAATGCCTTTAGATGTACACCTGGTAGGAGTGTACAAAACATAGCCTTTTGAGGTTCTACTATACATACAAAACCATTTAGCAGTGTGGTTCGGTATAGAGCCTTTAGGGCTTCTACACATAAAACACTTGGTAGTGGAGTTCAGTGTACTGTATATAAACACCTGGTATAAAGCTTTTAGGTAGTTGGGTATGACATAGAGGCTTTAGGGGTTCTACCTATAGAAATACCCATGGGCTATAAAGCCTTTGGGTGTTCTAGGCAGTGTAAAGCCTTTTAGGGGTTGCACATATAGAAATACCTTGGCGCTTGGCGCTTGGTAAAGACCTTGGTATAGACTAAGGACCTTCAACCATTAAAAAGGCTTACAAGTAGAACTCCCTGAGGAACTTGTAAGGAGTTGGTGTGCTGCTTTCTTTTTCACACTTAGTGCTGGGCTGTAAAGTGGTAATACTGTACACTGTATTACAGTTTTTTTTATTTTTATGAAGAGTAGGCATAAAAATCGATTTTTTTCATTCCTTACCCAAACGTGCCTGTTAATTTTAGAAAGAACTCCATAAAAACCCTGAGACTTTCCACAAAGATTATATTTATGATTTGTAATCCATGCAACAACCATCGATCAAATATATTACATACCAACAGTGAAGTGAGACGCAGGATATGAGATTTGTAATAATGAAGCAGCTTGAGTAAAATAAAAGTCAAACTGAAAAACAAAATCATTAAAGAAAAAAAAACAACAACAGTGAGAGGAAGATAAAGGCAAGGGATTTTAGATTGTATATCTGTTTGTCAAATGAACCTGTGAAGACCTGAGGAAATGAGAGTATAGGTACGATGATATCATAATCATCACTGCTTTACATTTCCACGCTTATCAAATGCTCGGCATTGAGATTAAACTTACCAACTGAACGCGTCTACAACTCTTACAGTACCCTGAGCTGCATCAGGAGTTCTGCACCCTTAGAGTTTAGTTTTAACTGCACAGTGCATTTATGTTTTATATATATATATATATAATGTTCAGTAAGATTAAACAAAGAATCGCTGGAGATTATAAATTTAAAAAACACTTTCTTTTAGGATTATGGATTTGGGAATACTCAGGCGCATGACTTCACATGTAACTTTTAGGGCTTTTAGATTTAGACCCACGCAGTTGTAGGATTCAATAAAAAAAATAAGCATTATAGATTTATAAATAACCCGTGGTAGGCTTCTGAAAAAGAACTGTTTGAGGGATCTAGACTGAGAAATGCTCAGTTGTAGGGCTGTGCATTAAACATTTAAGACGTCTACATTTAAAAATGCTTAGTTGCAGGTTTAAAATGTGTAGGCTTTTGGGAATCTTCCACAAATGATTCAATAAATGCGAGGAGTCACAGGTCAGGGGTGATATGATGTGTCATTACATTATAATTTATTTCTAAACTTTATTAATAAGCATCATGAGAAAGTGTATGGAATCGACTCGGAACTACAGAGGAGATTAGAGGATTTACAGAAGATCGAAAGTAGCAACCCAGAATTTCGGTACACATGCCCTCATCCAAAAAACATCAGTGTGCTGAACAGTCCCCCGGGTTCAGGCAGCTGCCTCGACTGGTTCCTGCGCTCGGATGTGGACGCTGGGCAAGCAGAACCACGTGGGAGGAAGGTCTCGGCTCGTGTTGTCGTCCTGGAACTTAATGTTCAGGTAGAAATCCCCGGTGTAAAGGAAGAGCAATGCACCGGCACAGGTACAGTCGCCTGCTGGAGTCACCTGCACACAAGAGCAAAGGGACACCGAACATGAGGGGTGGATTACATACTAATAAGGGGCCTCTGTACCTGTCACTCTCAGTGAAGGAGGCGTGGCCTCTGTACCTATTAGTCTCAGTGAAGAAGGTGTGGCCTAAGTACGTGTCAGCTTCAGTAAAGGAGGCGTGGTCTTTGTAAGTGTCAGTCTTGTTGAAGGACGTGTGGCCACTGTACCTGGCATTCTCAGTAAAGGAGGTGTGGCCTAAGTACCTGTCAGTCTCAGTAAAGGAGGCCTGTTTACAAATCTTTCAGCCTTCTGGAGGAGGCATGACCTCCATCTATATCTGTCAGTCCCGTAACACAAAGTCTTTCATATACATAATGCTGCACTTTTCTTTCCCATTTTAAATTTTTAATTGCTCTTCCTGTGTGTGGTGTTTTTGTTTTCATACACGCTGTGATCTGTGTTTTAAATGCACTGAAGGTACTGCATGAATAAAATTATTATCATTCTAATTAAACAAAGCACTCACAGTCACAGCGTTAACACCACAGAGTGCAGGCCAGTTGCCAAATATCACATTCTCCTGCCAGAAGGCTCGTGCATGCTTATTTAATTCTGCTGCATGAATACAAACTCTAATGAGACACACCCGACCCAGCTCATTGCACAGAGATAACGGCGATAATCGGAGGCCTTAATCTCGAACCGGGCGTGTGAGAGAGCGGTTGGCTGGATTCGGCACTCGGCCTCATATCTGATGGAGAGTCGGAGCACGGCGTGGTTTAATGTTCTCCTGGCACTGGTCTCATTCGGGTCATTATAGGTTTAATGATAATGATAAGCTGATGATGCAGGAGCCGGAGTTCGGTGGTTTAAAGTTCTTGGATAAGTTTCAGTCACAGGTTAAGCGTATTCTTGTGACAACGTATATATTCTGTTTAAACAAGGGATGAAACAGAGGCACTTCTTTTTATAAATGCAGAAGGACATTTATGATCTATTTGGCAGTTTTGATGGGACTGGCACTGCCTCCAGTGGCTGCGGTTTGTGCATTGGCTGGGAATTGAACCCCGGGCCTTCAGCATGGCAGACGAGAGACCTACCACTGAGCCCCCAATACCCATGGAGGGTGTTAATTAATGTTCTAAAAGGACACCTTTCTCAGTAGTGCAGCTACAAGTTGATTGTTCCTATGCATATTGTTGCTCTATGATCATAAACGCGCGGTGATCGTTCTAACTGTGAGTTCCGTCGTACCGAATCGATGTAGAAGGAGTTGGAGCCGATGAATGTGACGGCTTCCTGCAGCTCGTAGTTCTGCACGCCGTTCTGGTAGTCCTGAAACGGCACCACTGTCAGAGAGAACGGTCCCACGGCGACCTTGCTGCGATTGGTCAGCTTGACTTCCAACGGCACGGCGTCGCCCACATTACACTCGGAGACCACGTCGCAGTCGCAGGCTTTACCGTTCACCTCTATATCTGTAGACAGAGAAAGAGAGAGAGAGAGACAAAATGATTGAGATCATGATTAAGATAAGATAAGGTGTTCATCTTCACACATACTGAGAAATGACAAGTGCTGCGGAGGGTATTAATAAAGTGCTCGTACGTATAAACAAACACACACACACACACTGTCTGTATGTCTGTAGTGAGCTCATGTCTATTTGGCGCTTTGCATCCTGCGGGCTGATCTGTCACACAAATCCTAGCTTCAGGAAGGTGCCTGCTGGGAAATCAAGTCCCTCAGGGCCTCCAGCAATGACTTAGAAATGACAGCCTGCCCCAGTAGGCTGGACTCACTGCAGGACAAGTGTGTACACACACACACAAATACACACAGTACTTTTTCACAGGGTAGGCTTTTGCTCTGAACGCCAGCCACTTGCTCACCACCTGAAGTGTTCGTCCTAATAGGTGGATGTGCTTAAAGGTCAGACTATATATCAAATAATCATGGATATGGTCCTGACATCCTGGACAGTGTCCTACCATCACTAACCCCTTAAATCATGTGACATTATACAAGTCTGGAACTACGATGTGGCTTTAAATCACTTCAGTCTAAACTGCATCCAACACATACTCATACTGTACAGTACATCGATAAATATACACACTCCGACACACACTGTCCTCACAAGTGGTAGAGCCTGCTTAGATGAGACACCGTGCCATGTGGTTATATTTAGTTTCCGTGTTGCTAAGAGATGTGCAAATAAGGAATACAACGAGTAGGACGCGACGGGAAGTGATCTATTTTTTACAGATAGAAAAATGCTGAACAAGGTGAAAAAAAGAAAAAAGACTTGTTGATATGTACAGATGATAAATATGTACAGTTAGGAAAGGAAGCAGTTTGCGCTTGTTATTATTATTATTATTATTATTATTATATCTAGAGGATCTGCATCAGAGATTGCAGCATTCTCACCACCACGGGTCAGGGTCGATTCCTTATCAGAGAAGCGACCTCAACACTGTAGTGTTGTAGACTTTAACTTTATCTTAAACCAGACAGAGTCAGCTGCAACGGTAACACTGACCAGGAAGTCATCTCAATCAAGAACATCGACCAGAGAGTAAACTTTACAAGTAATGGCAGTCAGGATGTCTGCCAACCAGAACACCAATCAGAAAGGTAATGGGAAAGTCAGGTAATGCCAACCTGTAAACTAAAAATTATACAGTAATCCTAAGCACAAACTTCATTTTAATACCAATGAAAGGTATTAAAATTAACCAGGATGCTGATACCAAACACAATACAAACAGGAACTTACAGTAATACCATCTGTTTTACCATCCAGGAACCTAATACTAACTATTATACCAACCACAAATTTAATACCAACAATAATACCAAGCAGAAACATAAAACCAACAATAATACCAACCAGGAGCCTAATACCAACATTTATACCAACCGGGAGCCTAATACCAACAACCATACAAACCAGGAACCTAATACCAACAATAATACCAACCAGGAACCTAATACCTACATTTATACCAACCAGGACCCTAATACCAACATCCATACAAACCAGGAACCTAATGCCAACAATAATACCAACCAGAAACTCAATACCAAAAATAATACCAACCAGGACCCTAATACCAACATTTATACAAACCAGGACCCTCATACCAACATTTATACCAACCAGGAACCTAATACCAACAATAATACCAACCAGGAACCTAATACCAACAATTATACCAACCAGGACCCTCATACCAACATTTATACCAACCAGGACCCTAATACCAACATTTATACCAACCAGGACCCTCATACCAACATTTATACCAACCAGGACCCTAATACCAACATTTATACCAACCAGGACCCTCATACCAACATTTATACCAACCAGGACCCTAATACCAACATTTATACCAACCAGGACCCTAATACCAACATTTATACCAACCAGGAACCTAATACCAACATTTATACCAACCAGGACCCTAATACCAACATTTATACCAACCAGGACCCTAATACCAACATTTATACCAACCAGGAACCTAATACCAACATTTATACCAACCAGGACCCTAATACCAACATTTATACCAACCAGGACCCTAATACCAACATTTATACCAACCAGGAACCTAATACCAACATTTATACCAACCAGGACCCTCATACCAACATTTATACCAACCAGGAACCGAAAACTAACAACCATACAAACCAGGAACCTAATACCAACAATAATACCAACCAGGAACTCAATACCAACAATAACACTGAACAACAGCCTAAAATCAATGATAATGATTTTAATGATAACCAGAAAGTTAATACCAATACAAATGCCGACAAGTAAATTAATACAAACAGTAATGACAACTAGCAATTAATACCAAAAGTAATACAGGAAGTTAATACCTTGTAGGTGTTACTGCCAACTAGGAGCTTTCCAACAACACTAATTCCAAGTGGGAAATAAATAGTAACAGTAATATGTTAACAGGACATTATTACCAACATTAATATCAACCAGGAAGTCATAATCAACAGAAATGCCAAATAAACTGCTGACTACCACGACGACTACCTCACCATTAATATCAAACTGGAAGTGGACTCAAATAGTAACGGCAATCTGGAAGTCAACTGAAACTATTAAACCCACCATGCAGATGGATGCCTGTGATGTGTGCAACCTCCCCGAGTGGTGGAAATGAGAACTGTCCTGTCCTACTAATGAAACAGGGAGACACAAAGCTCACATGATCAGATCATCTGTAGTGTGACTTATAGTTTGGTCGAGTGGTTACCCGAATTCTTTACTGAGCTATCCATTAAACAGGATCGGTTGTTGTTAATAAACCTTCTTCTTTCTGTAAAAATAGACTGTTCCTGAAGCACTTCTTCTAACACTCCCACGTGCCTTTCCTCCTCTCTGCACAAGCTGGGGAAATTCACCTGGCTGTTACACGCCCATCTGTCCCTGCAGATATCCCGAGCGCCTGTTCCTGATATGGTTAATGAGGGGTATTGTACAGAGAGGTTTCAGAGGGAGGCTACTCATAACAGGCTGGAGGAAACCTAATGGAGAACGACAGTGGAGCTAAACACTCCGTGAGCACACATTGGCCCCGGGATACTTTTTAACTGAGCTGGGTGTGGAAGGTGTGTGAGTCTGTGTTACTCATCTGATCGTGTACAGTATTAGGCAGCCTTTATATATATATATACACACACACACACACAAACTCAAGCACGTTTGCACATGCCATGATCATGGACATATCTTTAATAAGACGGACAGGAGCTAAGAAAGAAGAAAACGATTTGTGCCAGCTGCAGCAGGTGTGTATAAGTGTGTGAGTGTCGGAGTGTGTATGTGTGTGTTTGGTAGCAGGTGTGTGAGTCAGAGTGTGTTGTCCTCAGGGCGCAAGTAAACACACTCATCTCTCTCTAGCTTGGACAGCAGCGTGGTTGCTAGGGGTGACCATCGTGTCAAGCTGCACTCACACTGTGTCAGTACAAGCCCATGGCGTTCAGTCACCTGATTGCCCACTGAATGACACGGTCACCAACACACTCTCTCACACACACACACACAAACACACACTGAGAAGCACTTTTCCCAGCCAGCCAAGAATTTCTTTTTGTCTAATTTTCAACACTGTAATTTAAGGAATCTTAAGGAGATCCAAGCAGAGGTTGCTGAACGCCTTGACAGATAAGTGCCAGCACATATACCTCTTAAGTATATTATAAACACAGATATTATGATAATTTTATATAGAATCTGTTAAATAAATTCTGTGGAATGTTTCTAAGGAATTGTTACTAAATGATTATTTACATAATTCTGAAGGTATTCCTTGGATTCTCCCGAGGGGGTTCTGGAAATCATTATAGTTCCTAAAGGGTTCTTTGAAAAGTTTCTAATGAGTTCTTAAAATAATTCCTATCAGTTTCTTTGCATAATTCCTACAGAGCTTTTTGCTTAGCTTCAAAGATGTTCTCTGAATAGTTCCTTAAGGGGGTTCTTTAAATAGTTCCTACATGGTTTCTTTAGATGGTTCCCAACTGGTTTACAGTGTGATTGGAATAGATCCTAAGGGTTTTTCATTGTTCATGAGGGTTCCTAAGAAGTTCTTTTTATAATTCCTACAGGGTTCTTTGTGGATTTCATAAAGGTTTGTTTCTGCATAGTTCCTACAGTTCTCCTAAAATTCTCCTAAGTAAATTTTTTAATAGTTTTTTATTTGTTTCTTCTTTGTACAGTGCCTGTGCAAAAAAAGTCGGCACTTTAGAAGGGTCAAATTATTGGGCTGCATCAAGCCAAGAAATCCTTTTAAGGAGACACGGAATTACTGGAATTGGTTAAAGAATCCTCCAACATATTAATAAAACTAAGGACTGTCTTGAACCTTTTTTAACTTTGTGGAGTTAATGTGGACAGAAAAAAAGAATCAGGATTGGAGATTACTTAAAAGCTTAGTAAAAGCATAAGGTAGAAATCAGAGTTGTGTTCAATAGTGACAGTAAGAGCATTTCCATACACATAGTATGTCATGAGAACTCACAGGATTGGGACTAAACAGCTGTGTGTCCAGAAGAAAACCACTTGTTAGACTTATCAGAAAAAAAAAACCCACATTTGCTTGGAAGCATAAAGATTGGAGCGATGGAAACAGGTCACGTGACCTGATGAGTCCAGACTGACCCTATTCCAGAGTGAGACGTGTAGGACATGAAGCGATGCACCCATCATGAAAAGTGTCCACTGTACCAGTCTCTGGAAACAGTGTTATGATCTGGGGTTGCTTCAGTTGCTCAGGTCTAGTTTCAGAAACGTCATGTGGCAATAAAGTGAAGTCAGCTGATGTCTTAAATGAACTGAATGACAGGTTATCACATTTATGGATCTTTTCTTCCCTGAAGGAACGACCACATTGCAGGACTCACACAATCATTCACACATTATGGGCAATTTGGGAACGCCAATTGGCCTAATCTGCAGGTTTTTGGGCTGTGGGAGGAAACCGGAGTACCTGGAGGAAACTCACCAATCATGGGGAAACCAGGCAAACTCCATGTCCACGGAAGCGTAAACTGAACCTGGCCGGAAATCAAACCCAGACCTTGAAGGTGCGAGGCGACAGTGCTAACCACTACACCGCCTTAGGCAGCGTTTAATTCCTACTGTATTTTTTGAAATAATTTTCATATATAATTTGGATAGTTCCTAAGGGGTTCTTTAAACGGTTTCTAAATGTTTTTCATAGTTCCAAAGCGGGTCTATGGATAGTTTCTCCGGGGTCCTTTGGATAATTAATAAGGGGTTTTTAAATAGTTCCTCCAGAGTTCTTTGGATAGCTTCAGACAGGTTCTCTGGATAATTCTTAAGGACTTCTTTGAATAGTTCTCCCAGATAGGTATTCTCTCCCGGGAGCATACTAAGTGTTTCTATATGACATTGTGTATTGGTGTAAGGCACGTATTTATGGAAATGATTTTGGATAAGAAATTCCTATTAATTGTTATCTACATTAGCTTTAAGGTTCCATTTTGAGAAAGGAAAAAAAAAAAAACAGAAGCCTTGAGGCACCAAATATATCTTGGTTTGACATTTAAAGGGAAGATTTTTCACTTATGCTAATACGGAATACATGAGCTTATTTATCAAACCCTTTGCTTTTGTGTCAGTGTGCGCCTCTCTGGTGTGAGCCAGGAGCTGTGAGGTTTCTCCGCTGATCCATTACTGAGATGAGAAAAGGGCTCTTCTGTGAGCATGAGAGCGAACACAGGATGCCACCAGCAACCTGATTTAAAATAGAGAAAGGGGCTTTCTGAGCACTTATCTGAAGGCAGTTGTTACGAGCACAGCTCAAGGCTGGCTTCTTTGTATCTGTGTTCAAAGATAAAATGAGAAGTATTTGCTTATCTTTCCTAAAAATATGGGATGTAAAGCATGAATGTGTGTGTGTGTGTGTGTGTGTGTGTGCGCGCAGAATGACATGAACAATGAATGACTGGTGTGTAAATGCAAAAAAAGCTCATTTTCACATATGACCAAAGTCTTTAAATAAACTTGTCTTAATTCATGATAGTTCAAAGGACTCTTAAAATAAGTAAGTCAAACTGAACAGGCTTGCAGTAGTAATGCAGAATACCGTTTGCTTAATTTTAAATCTCAAAATGCTTTTATGGTCCAGGTAATATAGTTGTTAACAAGCTTTCTACCACTGACCAAAAAAGTAAAACCAAATGGCAAGTGTTGAATGTTTCCTAAATTGATTTAATAATCTTCAAGTATAATTTTCTGCAATTTTCTGATGGTCTGGTCAAGCCTGAGCAACCGGACATAACTGGAAACTTGAAATAAAAAAGGAAAATCTGTATTGATAGAATGCATAGATATTGATAGAATACAAATATATATATATATATATATATATATATATATATATATATATATATATATATATATATATATTGTCTATTTTAATTTAATTTTATGTTGTTCACTTTTAGAGGGCATTGTAAATTGTCAGCCTAAATTTGTATGAATTTTATAAAAAGATTTCTTACACTTATTTAAATTTTTTATTTTAACTTCTAATTTTACTATACACAATTACTGTTTGTTATATCTAACTGGTTAAATATGAACGAATATTGTTAAATCATATTGAATGTCGAAATCAATAAGGATTTCTAAATGTACAAAAAAATTAAGAGAAAACCTTCAGCTTAAAGTTTCTTTCGTGCTTTATATAATAAGCACACATCGTAACCATAACAATATGAGTCACAGTCCAGAAATGTAAAAAAAAAAAAGTTGGGCATAAAATCTCAGCCAGCATGCTGGGTCGACCCTGTAACCTGACCTTGCTGGGTTAAAATAACCCATACTGGGTTAGACCATATGGGACCCAAGAGCTGGCTTTCCAAATATACCCAAATGTAACACAGATATTTTTAGAGTGCATGAGGATCAAGAACATTTTGAATTGTAAGCCCAAAATCTTTGGCTCTACTGCTTGAGTGATGCTATACCATGCCCCGACTTGACCACTGCCTTCCAAGCTATATGCAGGATATGCAAAGCACCAACAGTTTCCACTTCTTGATTTATAAAGAAAAACACTGAGGTGCTTATGTGCAATCCGAGTTTTACCTCAGCTACGCCTTGTGCCGTCTGTTCCCAAATGAATAACGTGCCATATTGTGCGTGAGTGTGAGGAGCAGGAGTTCTCCTGTCTTTCTTTGCCATGTTGAGTCATGCAGTGTCCATCCAAGTTATTGAATTTAGATCCAGAATGAGTGAAGAAGAAAGGCAGAGTTTGGCTGAACCCGACTGTTCAGCCGCCCTATCCAAGTTGGCATGGCCTGGTTCGATTGAGACAGTACCAGCAATGAATAAGTGGTGCATTTATTTTGAGCATCTTGTTGAGCTTAATATTGCAATCATCTGTCTTCTAATCTCTGTGATCCAAATTAAACCCTGCTATTCCCCAGGTCCAGACGTGGGATCACTCTCAGCCCAGTCCGGATCCCGCAGGACACTTCTGCTGTGTACCACATTGCTTCTCTGAATATTCTAAAGAAAAATTCATCAGTAGAGGATAGGCTTCTTCCCCCTCCCTTCTCCTCGCCCCTGGATAATTGAAGTGCCTGTCAGGAAGAGAAGAGGTTCTTGACAGGCCTTTTACTGAGCAAATAATTTGAAAGTGCACTGGATGGGCTATTATAAGACAAATAATTGGATTTGAAATATTGGTGCCCTCGCAATTCTAGCAGACTCACCTGTATAACTCAACTAATTTAACTTATCTAATGCACTTTAAAAGGTAATTGTAAAAAGTAGTGCCATTTTTCATGCTGACACAAAAATTCCTGACCTTGTAAAACTGCTGATGTTAGTTATTCAGAAAGGGCAACGCAGAGCAGACTCGAGGTTACTCACCCAATCAGGCTGCGAAGACAAATTATTATCCATACATTTCTGGAGATTTTATTATCGCACATCTTTCAAGTTGGAATTTTATTACGTACCCAGTGCTTATAGGCAACAGAACCGATATTCTGGAATGTACGGTCACACTCTTATTTTCTGCTCTTGTTAATCTTGACTCCAGGCCTGAAGTGGTGTATTTATGTTGTCCAAGGTAACTTATTGCTAAGTCAGGATAAAATGCACAGCAAGTGGTTTCTCTGGAAGTGGAACTTATATATTCTCTTTTTACTATTGTGAAAGCATGAACTCAATTTCATTAAACATTCATTGAGACAAAAGAAGTCATTCAGTCATTGCCTGTTGGTTATCTTGGTAAAGATCACGTATTTTAAAAAACTGTATTGTTTACATTTTGCCAAAAGCAGGTGGAATTGGTAGGGACTTTTTCAAGAATGAAATGAAGTGATCAGTGATCAGTCAAAATTCAATGAGGAGCGGGTCCAGAGTGGTGAGAATTCCTTTGAAGGCATTGGTCAGATTCCTTTTAACATGGAAGATGGCAAGTCATCATTTCTTAAGTGGGTAAGAGTGGTCAGAATTCCTTGAGGAGTGGTCGAGAGTGGTCAGAATTCCTTGAGGAGTGGGTGAGAGTGGTCAGAACTCCTTGAGGGGTAGGTGAAAGTGGTCAGAATTCCTTGAGGAGTGGGTGAGAGTGGTCAGAATTCTTCGAGGGGTAGGTGAGAGTGGTCAGAATTCCTTGAGGAGTGGGTGAGATTGGTCGGAATTCCTTGTAAAGTGGGTAGTAGTGGTCAGAATTCCTTAAAGAGTGGGTGAGAGTGGTCAGAATTCCTTGAGGAGTGAGTGAGAGTGGTCAGAATTCATTGAGGAGTGGGTGAGAGTGGTCAGAGTTCTTGAGGACTGGGTGAGAGTGGTCAGAATTCCTTGTAAAGTGGGTAGGAGTGGTCGGAATTCTATGTAAAGTGGGTAGGAGTGGTCGGAATTCTTTTTAAAGTGGGTAGGAGTGGTCGGAATTCCTAGCACTTCAGGAATCTTGCAAATGTGAAATGTTGGGCTGAACTGTTCCTTACACCGCACGTTATAATTGCTAAGGAACCAAAACCCACCTTGAAAAGTTTCCCAGGCAAGAACATCCCTTTCTGTCTACACACACACAAACTCTGTCAGGTATAAAGAATGTTCTAGACTACAGTTTGCTCCAAACTGTCATTACTTCATTATTATCCCATCAGACTAAGCCCTTCACCATGGTAGATGTGGAGATTATAATAGCTATAATACGGCTATAGTGTGTTCTGTATAAGCACAGCCTGCAGAACTGAAACTTAATTACACACTCTGTGTTTCCCCAGCGGGAGACCAGAACCAATGCACCATCTCTCTGTCTATCTGTCTACTGTTCTCTTTCGCTCTGTGTTTCTCTCGGTGAGATAACAAGGCCTTAAATACTGGCTGCTGGGAGTGGAGGGTGGAGGAGCATGCGAACTAAATGTCAGGAGTAATGGAAAAATAGAGGAGAGGGGCAAAAGGTAATAGAAGGACAGGACAGGGATGAGAGTTAAAGAGAATGCAGGTTAGAAGAAATATTCAAAACTAAGAAATTGAAAATGGAAAACTGAGAAAGTGAAAGGAAAGAAAGCACATAACCAGAGGTGAGAAGGTCAGAGGACAGGAAGGTGCCAGAAAAGGGTAGTGAAGGAAGTGTTGAGGAGACAGAGTGAGGTTTAAGGGGTGCTGAAAGGTCTCAGGCGGAAAGGATTGGAAAGAGGATTTGAGATGAGGGACTTATGAGAAGGTCAGACAGGCATAGTACTGACCAATCCCAAGGCACACATCTGCCTGCCTCTGTCCCTCTCCCTCTTTGTTTCTTTCTCTCTCAGAAAAAAAAGAAGAATAAGAGAGAAAAAGACAAAGGGAAATAGAAAAAAGGCAAAAAAAGAATAAGTAAAAGAAAAAGGAGGAGGAGTAGAGATAGAAAATGAAGAATGGTATAAAGGAAAAGGGACAAGAAAAAAAAGAACAAAAGTAGATAAGTAGTAGAAAGAAAAGAGGAGGAGGGAGGATGTGCATATGCAAGAGGACAAGATAATTATTATCTTGTTAATGAGAACAATTAACAAGAGACGCATAATATCATGATGATGATGATGGAAACTAACATTGTGAAAATAAAACAACAGAAATGGAAAGGAAGGGAAGGATGACGTTGATAAAGAGCCAATAAAACACAATCAAGCAAATACTAGAACAACCTAAATGCCAAGAAGAACAAAAACAGCAGAATGATGACGACAATGATGATGAGGATGATGATGATCAAAGCTAATGACAACATGGTAATTATGCCATGGAACGAAATCCTAAGATCATAAGTAAAAGATCCGGGAAGACAAAAGTCTTACGAGAAACCACATAAACACAGAGTATTTCTATGTGGCTTGTGACTCTAATTTCCATCATCTCACTAGCATCATGCTAAATTTGATCATCTCCCTATCACACACATGAACTCCTCCATTACCCAGAATGCACTCGAAGGTGCCAATGGCTAGGCACCACTCGGTCTACAGTGTCCGTGCTCGCAGCCAAATCAATGTGCCGCCATTTGTTTGGAGCCCAATTAAGGGGAAGTGCTGAGGCGACGGACATGCTCTCTCCCTGAGGAACCGGCCTCCAGGAGCCGAGCTTTGCTAATCCAGTTTGCTGATTGTCCATTGATTAAAGATTTTGAGCGGGATTGATCTGCTTTCCTCGCGCTCAATTGGTTTAGCCCTGCCAAGGATTTATGCGTGGCAGGTAGATGCGACAGCGTAAGAGAGCTAAACGAGACCAGGAACAGAGATGTGGATTCTAATGAATTTCCCAACAAATGGTTCTCAGGATCAAATGTGGGAATTGTGGAAAAGCACCACATAAGTGTTTCAGAGGGCTTGCCAACATTTCCACCAGTTAAAGAGCCAAACCATGACATAACCAGAAGTCAGAGTTTGATAATATGTGACACAACATATAATACTTACAGCTGTATGTCTGTCTTTAAGAACATTTGCATATCCTGGTTTATTGGTTATATGGACTTTTCCACTGTCCAAAACGACTCATCAAAGATTTGATTCGCGACTCTCGACATTTGATTCAGTTCATTAGGAGTCATTAATCTCCACCTAGAACAATTCTGTCTCTCATTATAAAATGAAACAAACAAATCAACATGACTTTCACCTTCTACAGATTGGGAAAACAAGATCCTCCCTAGAAGATGTCCTGCCCTGCATCCATGCACGTTGCGCTGCTTTATTAAGCAGCAGCTGGAACGGACGCCGTGTATCATTAGAGCTAATTGGGGACAGTTTCGTACAGACTGACAATTCAGTGCTCATTTACAACCACAAAACAGCTGAACACTGTCATCCATCACAAGCTCACATCACACACACACACACACACACACACACACACACACACACACACACACACACACACACACACAACAGTGTTTAAACCCGTTAGTTCTGTAGTTTTTAACGTTAACCGGTAATACACTGTATAACTGTCTGTCTGTATTTATCTGTATGTCTGCTTTGTTTAAATATGTCAGTGTGTATCTGAATGTCTATCTACATGTGTCGTTTTTCTCTATTTGTTTGCCCACCCAACTCTGGCTCTCACTCTATTTGTGTGTCTCTCTCTCTCTTTATACATACACATAAGATGTGGTTATTGATGCACGTGTGGAGTGACAGCAAGCCCATCGGTTTTAATCCCACCAAAGCACAGCACAAATTGCTCAAAAAAATTATACCAACAATAAAACAGTTAATGCTATGGTACGGTGTTGTGACTCTCAGCGGTGAGGTAATTCTCAGGTGTAAGGAGACTCTTTGGAGTGAAGTGCCTCTAAGGGGTGCGGGGACTCTTGGGAATTCGATGAACTGCAGAGCTTTGGTGACTTTTTGGAGTGAGGTGACTCTGAGGGGTATGGTGTCTCTTAGGGGTGCAGGGACTCTCTGAGGTACAGGGACTCTCAGGTTTACAGTGACTCTCAGGGGTGCGGTCACTCTTTGAAGTTCAGTGACTCTCAGGAGTGTGAGGACTCTCTGGAATGTGGTAACTTAGCAGTGTGATGCCTCCCCAGGGTACAAGGACTGTGGTACCTCCCACATTATAGGACTCCCAAGCGTGTGGGGACTCTACAGGATTATGGTGACTCTCAGGAGTGTGAGGACGCTTCTGGAGTGTGGTGACTCTCAAAAGTGTGGTGCCTTTCATGGGTGCAGTAACTCTTTGAAGTGAGGTGACTCTCAGGAGTGTGGTGCCTCTCAAGAATGTGGGGACTCTCTGGAGGGTGGGGACTCAGGAGTGCGGTGCCCCCCCCAGGGTACAAGGGCTCTGGAATGTGGTGCCTCTCAGGGATATGGGGACTCTCCAGGATTGTAGTGACTCTCAAGGGTGTGGTGCCTTTCAGGGGTGTGGGGATGCTCCAGGAGTGTGGTGACTCTCAGGGCTGCGGTAACTCTTTGGAGTGAGGTGACTCTCAGGAGTAAGGTGACTCTCAGGAGTGTGGGGGCTCTCTGGAATGTGGTGACTCTCCGGAGTGCAGTGCCTCCCCAGGGTACAAGGACTCTGCCTCTCAAGGGTATGGGGACTCTCCAGGATTGTGGCGACTCTCAAGGGTGTGGTGCTTTTTAGGGGTGTGGGGTGCTCCAGGAGTGGGTTGACTCTCAGGAGGATGGTGCCTCTCAGGGCTGCAGTAACTCTTTGGAGTGAGGTGACTCTCAGGAGTGCGGTGCATCTCCAGGGTACAGGGCCCCTTAAAAGTGGTGCCTCTCAGGGGTGTGGGGACTTTCTAGGATTGTGGTGACTCTCAAGGGTGTGGTGCCTTTCAGGGGTGTGGGGTGCTCCAGGAGTGGGTGACTCTCAGGAGTGTGGTGCCTCTCAGGGCTGCGGTAACTCTTTAGAGTGAGGTGACTCTCAGGAGTGCGGTGCATCTCCAGGGTACAGGGCCCCTTAAAAGTGGGGCCTCTCAGGGGTGTGGGGACTCTCTAGGATTGTGGTGACTCTCAAGTGTGTGGTGCCTTTCAGGGGTGTGGGGTGCTCCAGGAGTGTGGTGACTCTCAGGGGGTATGGGTTCTCAGGGGTGTGGGGAGTCTTGGGAATGCGGTGACTCTTATGAGTGTGAGGACTCTAGGGGCTGTGGTGTCCAAACAAAAAAGGGGTGCTCTCCCCCTTTAGGTCCAGGGTCACATGGGTTAGAGCATTATCCTTCCCCTTGAGGAAGTAAATGCTTTCTGTGTGAGGTAAATAACTCCTACAGCATTCACACAGAGGAAATTAATCCCACCCCGCTCATCAGAGCAGTAATGCAGTATAGTATATACTTCATTATCATGACTACAATGCTCACACACTGACGTCATGTAGCTTAATATTATAGCATAACGCACACACACACATCGTGCTTGTCAGCAGGCTGTTGTGGACTCTGCATGGTAAATAAAAGATTGTCATAAGCTGTTATGGTAAAGTGCTAATTGCTCAGTACTGCTAATTAAACCACACTGAGGATCATTCACATCCACAACACGCCTGCATTAACCTTCATATGTACAGCGTCAGAGCAGGAGTGTGTAAGCACTGCAAGTGTGTGTGCGCGCACTTTAGAGCAGCGATGATAGTGACTGTTCCACCGAACACACACTGAGTGAATGGAAAAATAAACAGAGCACAGTGCCAAGGTTGTCATATGCAATGTCCCCCCCCCCCCCCCCCACACACACACACACACACACCACCACCAGTCTGCCCCTAATTAAATGAACAATGGTGTCTGTGAAAATTCTAACAAAGACTCCAAGGTAATGAATATAACTCTAATGTACGTCTTTCTTTGTACACACACAAACACACACACACACACACACACACACACACTAAGGAAAACACACTAATCATTAGGGCATCACATTTTGCCCTCGGAAACCATCAACATGTGCATGTTTAATGAGGTAAACCATTTATGCTGATCACTGGAGTAAGAAAAAAGAAAGGAAGAAAAACAGATAGAGATAGAGATAGAGAGACAAAAAGTGAGCAAGAGAGTGAGAGTAAGAGAGAGAAGGAAGGACAGAAAGAAAGAGAGAGAGAGAGAAAGAGAGAGAGAGAGATGGAACGACTCAGAGGTCTGAGCTCAAATTGCTCGCATCAGAGTCAACACATTGATCATTGAGACGGGCCGCTATAAGCACACACACACACACACACACACACACACACACACACACACACACACACACACTGGTCATCTTATACTTATGTTTAATTTCCATTCTCTCGGGCTTCGTGTGTGTGTGTTTATAGATTTTGTTCTCTTTCGTGTAAGGCTATGGCCATACAATACAATACTGTGCAAAAGTATTGATCCCCCATTTCTTTATGTTAAATGCTGTGGATTTAATTAAAGAAACTGAAACAAATGTTTCATCTAGAGATAAAAATATTTTTTTAAATGGTTGCTTATGTAACAACCTTAATAGCAACCTCATTTCCCCTCTCGTCGCATTCAGCACAACAAGTGTACTAATCACTGGCCTGATCATCAGACAGGGAGAGAAAGAAGAAAGAGTGGGAGACATCGAGGGAATAGGCAAAAGTAAGAGAGAGGGAGAGAGAGAGAGAGAGAGAGAGGGGGAGAGAGAGAGATGAGTAAGACTGTGCTTGGTTAAGCAGTAGTGAGGTTGGAGCCTGTCGTGTCCTGCTGCATCAGTGAAGACTAAAACCCTGAACATCATCCAACACCAGTGCATTACACTTTGACCTCATCACTGCCTGTGTTTGTGTGTGTGTGTGAGAGAGAGTAATTCCAAGCAGTGTGTGGCGAGGTAAAGAGGTGAATAATCATCATCCACATGCACAGCTTATCTGGCTGGATTCCCGCACGTCACTCCTGTTGTTCTCCAAGCGTCTGTGTGTGTGTGTGAAGCCTGGAGGAGACTGTGCGTACATGAGACGGTGTGTTTTGCAAAGAAGCAGCCGGAGGAATCCCCTCCCTCGGTGGGCGACATCACTGTCATTGCCATTAGAGAAAACAACACGACATATCCCACAATCCCTCACAGGCTCCCGGGGATGAGTCCAGGTTCGGGGGCGGCCATGCTCTGTCGAGTTATGTAACACACACACACACACACACACGCTCTATCTCCATAAATCCAGTTCATTATTAGTTAGACTGGAGAAGAGTGTTACAATCGTCACGACATTAAACATTCTGAGACATAAAATGTAACTGTAAACGGACAAAAAAACAAAAAAAACAAAGACTGTCGTTATCGCCTGTTTGTCGTCCTATAGGAGGAACTTCGACCTCAGGGTTGTAACGGGAACTGGTTGATCATTTTGCCAAAACAATGAGCTGTTTTATTCCTAATGACAAACAAACAGATGTTCTCACTATAGTAACTATCAGATGCTATGCTTACACTATGCCAAACTACTTAACAAAACAGCTAGCATGCGTTTTTTGCTCCATGGAGCCCTGTGACTTTCCCCATCAAGTTTTTCTCAGATCCTCAAATCTACGCTTGCACTCGTTCGTCTCTACCTTCATTGGGAAATGTGTTTCCCTGCAGGACTGATGATTCAATCCATCACAAGAAAAATGGAAAAACAATACGCCTACAGCCACCTCCAAAAGAGAATCCAACACACACACACACACACACACACACACACACACACACACAAACCTCGACACTGAACTCAAACCATAGCATCGCTGTTTGTTTTCCACTCCAGGGTTTCATTCCTCTGATTTCTGTGCAGACAGTGAGAACAAATGAAACAGCGAAGTCTTATAAGCCTGGAGATTTATCTGTCCTGTGTTTGCTAGGAGCGATGGTCGTGCAAGCCGTGCCACCACCTTGGATCTTCTCTCAGGCACACAGAGAGGAATGACGGGACGTCTGTCTGCGATGGTCAGGCTCAAGTCAAACACTGTCGGATTTCCTGCTGAAATATTATTTTCTTATAAAAAAATCTTAGTGCTTGGTTTGGATAAACTTTCAGGATCGATCCTACGATGCGGTTTCTATGGTAACATGCCCAATATTTCGTTAATTCTGATTAGAGATTCCAACTTATTGGAACTGTTACCATGGACGCTGATCCGATAAGACATGTGCTTAATCCTTGAAATGATTATAAGAAAGTAAGTTTTTGGACACCTACAAAGTGTAATGTTCTGGTGCTGTGGAGCATATAATCTGCTGGAAATATAAAAAGAAAAAAGTAGGGTTTTTATGCAACTTTGAGAGCATTGTTCTGAAATTGGGAGTTCAACTGGGCGTCACTGCATCACCTAGAGCTTGGAAAGTGAGTCTTTTCAAGGGGAGGAAGTTTTAAAAAAATAAGGGCGCTGGAGTAAAATTCAGCACCATGGACAGTTCACGGGCAAAACGCTGAAGCGGTGGGGCTTAGAAAGTCAGCCTGGCTTTAATCACTGACCCTCATCGTGGTGCCATGTGTCTATAAAGAGCCACCAGATCATCAACGGAGTGAGTAGTGTGCTTGGTGCTTAATTGGCGCTGTGCTTTGTCTGCCCTGTAGAAAGTGACTACACAGAAGACCTCTTACAACCTGCTGAGATCCGGCTGCCATCCAACCAGGACTGCCACCTCAGCTGCACCTTCTTTTTCCTCGGCTCATTTCCACTGCTAGATCATTGCTGCGCTGCGGCTGCAGCCAACCATAACCCATCCATCTCCTCACTCACCAACACCGACATTCAGCTCATTTCCTGCTCCCTTCTGCCCCCTCACCTTCCCTTCTTTTCTTTTCTTTATTTAAATAAAAGAGCAGTTTTCCTCACTACTCCTGGTCTCTGTGCACCCATACACATACAATACATTATATATAAATTATTATAACGCCCTAGTACTGATGTAAAATGTTTTTCAGCACTACCGAGGCAGGAGTTTGTCGGTGTGATCTGGCAACCCTGTTTGAGTAAATTGAATTTAATCAATAGAAGTAGATGAGTAAGATGCACCCACAATGTGCCATGGGAACAATATTTGCATTTTTGATATATTTTCTTCTTCTAATTAAGAAGCACATACTGCTTAGTGAGTTTAAAACAGGAGGAGAGCACAAGAGGATATCTTTAAAGCTCGCCAAGAATGCTAAACGCTCTTCATCACGCCACCTAATATTACTCCTACAAGGGGCAAACCTGTGCAGGAAGAATATATTTATTCAAGCAAGAGAAAAATTATTTAATCAAATTGTTTTTGGCTAAATTATTTATTCAATTGGTTAATGGCTAATGTCTAATGTTTAACTTGGTAAGGAATTGTCAAAGTGTACCCCACTCCTTTCATTGCAGCTAAAAATGCCTTCGGATCGTGGTGGATCAGGTCAGACTGTTCCCACCAGTTCCACTTGCATGTTTTTAATCTGATCATTGGTGGAATATATCTGAGTCTGTAAACGCTGCGAGTGTGTCTTAAGTTCTGCAGTTTCTACACTCCCAAACTACAGTTAAACCAGTTAAATTGAGACCCACTGACAAGCAACAAATTAAATGTTTTAGACCTCTGACCCATCGCATTACATATCTCACTAGCTACAGCTACAATATGTTTTTAGAATGGCAGCTGGAAGTGGGTGGGATAAATTAGCCAGCCAGTAAACATTTTGTCTGGTGGGTTGGAAGCAAAAAAAAAAAAAAAAAAGGGAAAGCAAAAGGATTTAAGTGATTTTGACGAGGGTCAAACTGTGACGTCTAGACAACTGGGTCAGAGCAACTCCAAAACTGCAGCTCTTTTGTTCCTGGTCTGCAGTGGTCAGGACCTACGGTACCAAAGAAAAGAAAACCAGTAAAAGACCAGTGAAGGCTGGCCAGTGTAGTCTAATGCAATGGTTAATGCTGGTTTTCATAGAAAGGTGTCAGAACTCAGTGCTTCGCTAAATGTATAAATTTCATTTCAGCTCCAACCATGTCATATCAAAAAGCCTTAAGCAGGAAAAAAGAATCTATCACACAATCCTCTAAAACAGGTCCTTTGGATGGCCAAGGGTTCTGGCCTTCTAATAAAGTTTATTCGGGTATCTTTTCTGAATGTATTACTAGTAAAGTGGATAAAACCTGTGTTCTTTTCAAGAACAATCCTCAAGTTCCTACTTCTATTTCTTTCCAATAAACTTAATTTGGCTCTGCTGGAACGTAAGTAAGATTGAATTAAAGCTATAAAAACATCTATTCCCAGAACAGACAGACCATGTCATTACTCAGGAGTTCAACCAGTTTCTCTTTTACTAAATAAAAGCCTGCCTAAGAGTGTACTGTAGTTATTAAAAAACTTCCATCCATCACTGTAAGATAATGATTGAATCTTAACTACGGTATAATCATGTGAGGCTGAGAGTCCAAGAAACCATAACTGGACTTGCATCTCTTAAGTCCATCAGAATGAGCAAAGCTTTTTAGGAAACATACTGTAGGTCAGTCTATGGAGGCTGTCCTGAGACCAGCTGGAATGCACCCTGTATGGCAGTGGTCCTCAACCCCCAGGCCAAATGGTACCGGGCCGCACAATCAATAATTAAATAGTTCCGCTCAGAAAAGAAGTTACTGCTGGCAGCACATGTCTGTGACGAGGAATGGGTCGCACACTTGTGGGTATTAGCGGTCACACCAACATGCAGTAGCCTTATCTGACGGTTCAGGACAGTGGACACTATGCATGATGGGTGCATCGCTTCATGCTCTTCCCTTTTTACCCTGACTGAAATAGACTCAATCCAGACTCATCATCTTTATGCTCCCTAGCAACCTGAAGCCCATTTTCAGATGAGTCTCAGTAACAAGTGCTTTCCTTATAAACACAACGAAGCCGTTTAGTCCCAATCCCAAATGACTTCTCATCATACTGTGTGTGTGCATAAAAATGGTCTTACTTTCTCTATTACTGAACGTTTATAATCATTACATCAAGGTCATTCATGATGCATTTTTCGACCACATTTCGTCAATTTAGCACTATCCTTTATCCGGGTTTTAATAATAGCAGGTCTTAACCCAATCTTGATACAGGACAAGAATTTAACCCTTTTGAAACGGCTGCTTTCAGCCAGCTAACTAACTAGCTGCATTTTGAGACAGGACTGTTTCCGAAGAAATTCCATTCATAGAAAGAGACACAATGTTATGGTATATTTTAATCAGTAATGTGATATTTACAGACAGTCTGGCAGCTTCTACACAGCAGTTGTGACAGGCCCATAATAGACAAAGTCAGAAAGACCCGACTAACTTCTAACACAAAATAAGATTACAAAATACAGTCTTAATTTATTTCCTGTCTAACTCCATGTAGCTCATTTCTCTCTAATATGTTCGTTTCCACTGTCTCTCTCTCTTTCTCTCTCTCAACCTGGAAACAAAATAAAACTACAACAAAAGAGTCCAATTTATTTCCTTTGTTGAGCGAGACAGATGGAAACGGAGGGAGAAAGCGAGAGGGGACTGATTACAGGGCTGTATTTATAACCTGCACTAATTACATGCCTTCCCTCCATATCAGAGATGAATTCACTTCATTTCAGACATCAGAACAAGCAAACAGCCAGAGACGATCTTACTGTTGCCTTGGGGTGTGAGAACGCTGCCACTGTGTGTGTGTCTGCGTGTGTGTGTGTGTGTAAGCGAAAGAAAGAGACACAGTGTGGTATGCTTAAGTAGGGGTTGTCAGGAGTAAACGTTAGCCTAAAGGAAGAGGGGGAAGTTTGTCTGGTACAACAAGAGCTGGTCGTGAGAACATGAGACAGATGCCTACAGCGATCAGCACGCTATGCAGAAAAGCTAGAAAACATTTGTGTGTTTGTGTTTTGGGGGTTTTAAAAAGAAGTGGTAAATGTAGATTGTGTTTTTGTCAAGTAACAGATATTCATAGGTCAACAATGGAACAATGGTCCAGAAGATATGATCATCCAACAGCAGAACTGATCATACATCATCCCCACTAGCATGGTTTGTTGTTCGAAGTTCAGCTTGGCATGAAATGTGTCTTTAAGTTACTCAAAACCATAGTATGTCATAAGAAAACTGGCATCGTTGTGAAACAGTAATGATGGATCCAAAAGTAGCAAAAGTAGAACAATAACGGTCATCAATATAGACTAAATTTATTCATTTAATTATTAATTTTCCATAAGACTTATTCCTGTGGAGGATCTCCGGGTTCCTGGAGCCTATCTCAGAGAACTCACAAGGCAGGGGACACCATGGATGGTTGTACCGTCCCGTCGCTGGGCACAGAGACACCCACAAAGCAAAGAAACAACATGCCAACTTCTTATGCACGCCAACTGGAAGCTTGAACTTCATGAACTTCCAACTTGGAAGATTCCAAACCCTAACTCTGGAGGAGCTGCACAAAATTGCTAACTGAAGAGCACTTAAATATTATGAAGTACTGTGCAAAAGTGCTGAGCCCCCACATTTCCTCATATTCAATTCAATTAAATAATATAGAATACATGAAAGAAATGGGATTTTTTTTTTTTTTACTGCAATAGGCTGTAAAGTGGCTAAAAACACCATTTAAAAATTGGTTGTTTATGTAACAACCTCGGCAGCATCCTCATTTCCCCTCTCTCAGCATTCAGCATCACCAGTATACTGTACTAATCACCAGCCTGATCATCTGTCATCATAGGCACCTGTTGGTCACTGGCTCAAGCCTTAAGTTGGATGTTTTAATTCTTAAATGATTCATAGGGCAGTGTGTGGCTTAAAACAAATACAGAGGGACTCAAAAATTGAAATAAACTGATATGCTTTCTCTAAAGGTATCAGTAAGAGAGGCGTATGCTTTTCATGTTAAAGTATGTATACATTTTTTGGGACCCTCTGTATACTCAAGTCTGGCTCTTTGGAAGCAAAATATGAAGAAATGAGGAGGGGCCAACATTTTCCCAGTACTGTATAAATATAAATATAGTGCAAAATATCTTTTACCAGTAGAAAAACATGAATGTCAAGAAATTATCTAAATTAGGAACATGGAAAAAAAGTTCTCATTAGAACAGAGGTCCTTTTTACCCTGGTTTCCTGAGTCTCTAATATGTTTTCAAATCCGATCTAAATGGAATAATGGATTTATTAATGAACTTATGTGAGTGCTTACCTGAAGCTATTGTGTAACTCTGCCTTATAACAAGGCAGTGAACCAGGTGAAGAGAAAATGAGCGAAAAGCATTAGCTATATTAACCTGTGCGTCGTTTTCATAAATTCCCAACTTTCAAGCGCTTTCGGAAAACCTATCACCATCAATACCATCATAATGATTAAGCTCTACTCATCTGAGATGGGTTTAATGCACCAAACCTGGTTGTAGGTGGCCTCTACAGCCAGATACAGTACACTCAAGTAAACCTTGTTTCACCTCCATGTAACTGTAACACTTGTAATGCCTTATATCCAAATAAATTCACTTTGTCAGGTAGATCAATGAAGCAAATCTAAATGTTCTTGTAGCTTACAGGAAACGCTAACCCTGCTCGCCCAATCAATGCTTGCCCCAAATTAAGGCTGCTTTCACACTGGCATGGATCCGACTACACTTGAACGCAAATTTCAGCACATTTGAGTAGTGTGCCAGTATACAGTAGTTGGATCAGTATACTGTACCATGCTTAGGTTCACTTGAAAAGGTAGTCTCGAGCAAGGTATGGTGTACTCAGGCATGGCTGAGTCAAACATGAAGGCTGACTGAGCCTAAAAACTGAAGTGAAATGCTGTGCAGTCCATCAAAGCTGCTTGTCTTCTCTAAAATCTGCTCATCTGAACACCATACATGTGAACTGTAAGGCTGTAACTCTCCAAAATACTGACAATATTAGACATAGAAAGAGGTCAACTCCCTTGTGCTTTTCTTCTCTTTGTGTTTGCAAACCAACTAGATGCATTCTGCCACCTACTCTATTGGACTCCTTATATATACACAAGTGTACTCAGTAAGAAAGAAAATAAACGACACAAAATAATCATGCCGAGTGTGTCCTGTGAGAACACTGCAACTTTTGGCAGAATCCTACAGTCTGGTAGATGACTATGATTAGAGTTGGCCCAACATAAACGGTTGTGATTGCAAGTGATTTGAGTAATTGAACCACACTGCAGATAATGACTCTTAAATGTTTGTCCCCACTACCCCAGCAGCACCTTGAGATGCCAAGAATACCAGGTCAAAATAATCCGTTGATCTGAGCAGCTTTATGGAATTTTCAATGTACAAGGGGTGTTCAATTTGGACCAGGACTGTCATGATGTGAATGAAGGTGTAAAAACGATTCACATTAGGCTTTAATTACAGTACAGTGATGAGACGTCCAGTCCCAGTAAATTGATGGATAACTTGTGTCCAACTTGTGGATGAGATGCATCTGCCCATGAGAACTGCACACAATCATCCTCCAACACCACTTGCCTATTACAGGAACTCGACTGGGAGTTAGGGTTCCATCTCCTGTATATAAGGCTTCGCTCCAGACCTTTTCCAAGGTTTGGGCCATTAAAGGGGTTCTTGGGAGGCCAGCGTCTCAAAAGTGAAGCAGGCAGTCTGATCATGGCTCCGGTGTACTGAGAAAACTTTCCGCCTTGATGGTATCAAAGCACTAGTGAAACTCTGGGATAAGGGCATTAGCATAGCAGGCCACTTGGTAATCCCATTGGATACAACACATGTGAATCCTAGCTTGATATGTAGATGATTTGTGGCCACCATCTTTGCTGAGGTCCTACAAACTGGCAATGTATGTCTATGTATTGTATTGTGTATTTTTTGTTTTCTTTTTATCTTTTCATGGGAAATACCACAGCCAGTCGAAGAGTGTCTTATTAAAAAAAAAAAACAATCTGTTTTTTTTTTAATTAATGAGAGTTCTTGGTCTTAAATGAGAGTTCTTGGTCTTAAATGAGAGTTCTTGGTCTTAAATGAGAGTTCTTGGTATTAAATGAGAGTTCTTGGTCTTGATAGGACTAGGCACTGTTCATGAACCCCTAGGGTAGTGAGATTTAAAGATGCTAAGTCACTCATTTGAGATATTTTCGTACTCTGACTGCAGGAATACAACTTACAAAGCAGTTCAGCTGAAGAAACGTCTTCAGGAACACAACCAGATTACCTCCATTGAGGTTCAAGTCCCAGGTTTTTAAAGGTAAAAGGTTATTGTTTTTATACTAACGTCACTGATAGGGACTTTTATTGTGGATGATCCACATGAAAAGATTTTTTAAAAAAGTTTGTTTGTGGATATGGTAAAATGTTTAGACATGTCCTGGACAGGGAAGTTTGATGTGAAGATGATTTGTGATATCTTGGTAACTTGATAAGCTGCAAAAGGGGACTGGTGTTTTAAAGCTGCTATGACGTAAGCAAGAACAGGACCTTCCATGTGATGTATCAATATCTCCTTAATTAATCTCATTAATTAGTCTCATTAATTAATTTCAGTAAATAATCACCCACACTGTTGTTTAAACTGACAATATAATAAATCATACCATAATAATGCTTGAAATGAGATTAACCTTTATTTAAAAAAAAAATCTTTACATTCATTAAGGTCTGTCTTGTGGATAAAATCCTCATCCATCAGCAAACACTCCGTTCAAATTGAGTCTTAATTTAGCCCAGTAGTTTAGCCGTTAACGTCAAACCCCTGCAGAGATCGCTAAATGTGAATGCTTGCTAATAGCAAAGAAAAGCATAGTGGGTCAGAGCACAGGAGGTGTAGGTCAAATGCCTCAGTGTGATATGGATTTAAAAGCCCGGTCCCCAAGCTTTATGGGATTTACACACAGCGAGAGGTCACAGTCAGGGTCTAACTCACCGATAATAAAAGCGCAAGTCATGAGGTTTAAAAATAACAGCTTGTTACCAAAGAACAAGCACTACCCTGGGTTATTAAAAAATCCATTTAATGAGACATAAATATCTGTTTTAGCAGGTTTTTTTTAACCTTGTTATACCATATTTTGCATTAAAGGTACAGGGGCTGATTTGAGCCGGTCGCCACTAAGACGCGAGATCGGAAGCATAATGAGAACTGTCAAAGCTAACTACATAGGAGAAGGTGAGACATACTGTCATAGAGAAACCAGGAGAGAACCGTAAGAGAAACAGTGGAACTAGAAACAATTAGTTAAGATAACGAGAAGATGGTGAGAACTAGATGTAGTAAGAAAATACAGAGAATCGAGAGCTAAAACATGCTAAAGAAAATTAGAAAACAATCAGAAGTGTCGAAATAAACATCATAGAAGAATTTAAACTAGAACTTGGGCCATTAGGAGAACTAAACCTATTAAAAGAAATATGAACATCCGGAGAACCAGGACAGGAAAACTAGAACTTCTTTCACATTACAGTACACGCCACATTGCCTAATTCTGATTATTATTATTATTTTTTTTTTTGCATGTTATGGCGGGTTCACTTTTATAAGTACATAAATGTGACTTTTTAAAGTGATTAAAGTGACTTTTAATCTAAGACCACATACAAAACAGACTCAGATCTGGACTGAAAAACATCAGATTAGTGCATTCAGACCATTAATAAAAAAAAATCAGATTTGTGTAACGTTATAGTAAAAAAAAATAAAAAAATCTAAAACGGGTCTCTTCAGGCTGGTAATGTGAATGTAGCTTAGAAGACTTAGAACACTAGGTGAACCAGTGGAACTAATAAAAAATTAGGACAACAGGATAACTGGAAGAACACGAGAACCGGAAATACCAGAAGAAATTAGGATACCCATGAGAATCAAGAACTATAAGGGCCTAGACGAATTCAGGTAAACCGGAGACTAAAGCAAAGATTCAGTGGACAGAACAAGTAGAACCAAGGAAGGCTGGGGAAAAAAATAGAGGACAAGGAGGACAAGAATTCTTAAAAATCTATGACAAGCAAAGTAGGATAGATCTAAGAGAACTACAAGAAATGTGGCTAACCTGTGAAGATGGGAGGCTTAAGCGCAACGATGAGAAACTGGCTCCACTAGGTACAAGTGAGAACCTAGGAGACTTGGAGACCTCAGAAAATGATGAAATTAAAGGACTGAGAAAGTAAAGGAAATAGAAATCCAGGCAAAATTGTTTCGGCATTAACCAGTGACTATTCAGAGACAGAGACAGAAATGGGCAGGACAGTAAACAGGATGTATTTGCGACAAGCCACAAAGAAAATGTAAAGTATTCCAGCAGCATTAAAGAACCATAATGATCGAGCTGTGTTTGTGTTTTCTTTCTTTGGACACCAAAATAGTGTTTTTTACTGGGTGGAGTCCAGATTCGTCCAAAGTATCCAAACCTACAGCAAGTCCACAGCAAATCTTGCGCCTTATTTAAAGTTCATGTGCATTTGCTATTGCAGGAAGGACCGGGAGAGAATAGTGCTTCCACATCAAAGTCCGAAAATCTCCATTCATCGCATTATGAGATCCTCTTCTAATGCATTTGTATGTGTGAGGAGAAAAAGAAATAAAATCACCCCTAATGTTTATGCCTGCTTTTAGAGCTAATGGTACACTAAACGCTCCGCGAAGAAAGATTTGCACTCATACTGGGGCTGGACGGGCAAGGCGGCACAAATCAAAGCTCCGACTGTGGGGTAATTACAATAATGCAACGCCGTGGTTGGTGCGGGAACACGTTAAACTCATCAACTCATCACTGAAATGAGCAATAATGCACGATAAAAATGAGCGAAATGGGAGTTTTTGCACAAGACAGGAATACAAAGGGAGGAAGAGGGGGGCGGGGGGAGGTAAAGAGTGTACTCAGCAGGATACGGAGTAAGACTCGGTTAGGCGTGCTAACACTAACGCGCATTAGCAGCTGTAAAGAAAGCATTAAGAGACCGGAAGGGGAATAAATCAAAATGAAATAAATAGATGAATAAATAACAAGATAAAAAGCTTAATCAAGATAAATAAGAAAGATACAACAAGCTGTGGAGCATTCATGCTTGAAAAAAACTAATAGCACCCTTTATGTTTTTAACATGCGAAATCTACAAGCTGATGATGATGATGATGACGACGAAGTTAGACGGAAACGAACAGAGGATGACGTCCGGGCCTCGTGTCCCCTCTCCGCTCTTTCCAAGTTCGCTTGTTTGACCTTAAAATCTGTGGATTAACGGAGTGACATCACAGGATTAACGATTGGCGTCTCTAATTGAAGTGCGAGGGGCAGCCGAGGGAGGAATACTAACCACCGAGTGTGAGCTCATTAGGCTAATCTAAACAGCACATCAAAGCAGCGGGCGAGCGAGGATAGGATGCTGTTGCAGCGCGAATGTACAGATCTAGCACACGAGACGTTAGTCCTAAATTAAAAAAACAAAAAAACAAAATGGTACTCACTGGCAAACTTGCATGAGGATAGCAGTAGCTATGCTTCATCACACCATCCGGTCACTGATTATTTTCCTCTATCAGCATGACACTTGTGTAATACTTATAGGACATTCTGTCTATCGAGTTACCTAGACAGATCCATTTTAGGGAAAAGACGGCGGGATAAGGATCATCATTTCATCATCATCATCATCATCACTGCTTCCACCAGAAAGTATCATGATGGACAAGCGGTGGTGTGTGTCCATGAACCTACATTGAATGAAGATTCTCCTGTCCTTCTGGGTGGACTGGCATGTGTGCGAAAGGGTGTAGTGTACATGGAGATGATCAAGCATGCGTGACGCCCTTTGCTGAATGAGCTGTATCAGAGGAGGTTACACAGAACAAGCTGACCCTCGGTGACCTTTACTACAAAGTGTAAAGTTTAGTGATCACATAAAACACCACCCTGGATGTCCTCTGAGATGCTTCTCTTCGCCGCTCTCCTCCTCGGGCTCATTAGCAGTCCGGGCGTTTCGGACGAGCTGCTTTGTTTCCATATCTCCTCTAAGACGTGCCATTGAGACGAAACCGGCCCGAGCGACCTCTACGCTTAACCGCGCACCAGAACGCATATTAAAATCGGCAGATTCCTGTTTGGACAGAGACGCCGTGGTCTGTGGTGTACAGACAGCTGCTGGTATATATATATATGTGTATGTGAGTGTGTGTTTTCCAAAATTACAGCGTATCAATTAGTCTTTGCGGACTTATAATTTAGTCGCTTATCAATTTTAACGCGCAAATAACCATAACCTGATGTGGCACGCTGATAACTTTTCTATTTTATGATTATTTTTTTGTTGTAATTTCTCTTCCCACTGTACGAATGGCCTGGATGGTGTTCCAGTAAATGATTGCTGGATTTCTGAGCCGTGAATACTGGAAGCTTTGTGAATGAAACAGGATTAAGTTTGTTTTTTTTACTGTAGGCGCATTTTCCACCAACAGGAATGAGACTCTGGAGCTGATGAGAAGTTGACCTCCCGTGGTAAAACACGTCTTTGTCGATTAGCCACGTTAGTGATGCTGTAATTCCTGCGCTTTTCCTTTTTTTTTTTCTTTTTTTTTTGTTAGGTCTGATCAATGATAAAGGTCACTCGCTCAAATTTTATCTCCACAGCTTGTTCAATAACGGAGCCCTCTAACAAAACACTCCGCTCTCGTGTTAATGAACCGAGCGCGTTTTAGTGACAAGGAGAAACGTCTAGATATGGCACGGAACCATGATTTATCTACAGCAAAGCAATATGGGTAATATGAGAATACGCAGAGTGATATTAGAGGTCGCTCATTCTGTCGTCGGTACGAGCGTCGGACAACGCGGCTCAGATAATACTCGGACCAAATGTGAAGAACGGGTAGCGATTACGTCTGTCCCCTTCACTCGTGTCCTTCATTTACACCCTTTTTTAAGTGTCAGACAAATTGAAAACTGGACGGAAACAAAAACAATTAAAGATTAAAAAAGCAAAGGAGGAGGCAGAAGTCGGAGCTCGGGGTAACACAACAGTACAAGAGGGAAAGAGAAGAGGATATTAAAGCTCTATTGCTTTTTTTTTTGTTTGTTTCTCAACATCAAGGAGGTTCTGGATGTGTAAAGCTCAGCTTTATTTCTCTCCTCTCACTCTGGCTTTGAATAATTCAAGCATCGTGCACGTGAAAGAAGGAACCAGAAATAGCTCACGCGCTGCTAAAACGAGTGCGCAGACGCCTAAATTTACTCTAGGCGGCTACATTATTTATAGAACTCGGCTCATCAAAGTGATACACAGTGCTGCAGGGAGGGTGTAAAGCCCAAATCAAACACACATGCACTAAGTTTAGAGGGTTCCAGACAGACAGAGAGAAAGAGAGAGACAGGGAGAGATGTTCATATTACAACAGAAATAATATAAATAGCAGTGATAAATGAACTCGTAATGTTTTTTTTTTTGTTTGCTACTCTGTTCCTAATGTAATTCTTTAACAGTTCTTTTCATACTGCTTCGTATATCAGTTTGTTAGGATGTACTCTATAAAACACAACGATAGACATTTTTATTTTTATTTCTACTACTCTACTTTTTTTTGTCAGCCATCATGTTCTAATTAATTTCTTAATCCCTAACTAGTTGTCCAAATCATGTGATCAACAAGGGTTTGCGTGTGTTTCAGCATCAGGTACTTTAACCCACTGCACAGAGGACGGTCAGTTTAGCTCTTTTGGACCCCTGGCTACAGCTTCAAATTTGACAACAACGCTAGTCTGTTGAACAATCCATTCGGAACAAATAAAGTTGACCTCGGGTTAACTTCGATAACTATGACGTATTTTGCAAGTATTATAATATAATGTAGATATTATAAAAGGGTTAAAGTCAAGCTGGGACTTGTTATTTCATGAGCAAAGGAGTAAAACTGGAACTCAGCTGGAAGTTATTGCCACATTCCCTGTACCATCCTGACCTTGCTACATTTTTCACATGTTTGGGGCACTAAAGGAGTTCCTGGGAGGCCAGTGTTTCAAACGTGATGCAGGAAGCCTGATCATGTCTCCAGTGTACTGAGAAAACCTTTTACCTTGATGGTGTCCAAGCACTAGTGAAACACTGGAATAAGTGCATTAGTGTAGCCGGGGATTATACATTTAAACGTCTTGCAGTTTTCCACCTTCATGTCTTAAAGTAATGATGAACTCTTGTTTCTCTTTATATGAATATACTATCCCATAGTTTCATAGTTTTTAAATCTCCATTGCTGTTCTGGAATGAACAAAATAGCAACCATTGAATTAGAAGGTGTTTCTGGAAGTCTGACTGGTACTGTAAATCATATAATACAGTGACAAAACATGGCAACAAACCCGAGTGGGAAAAAAAACATAACTGGACCAGGAACGAACGAAATAACGCTCCTCACTCGAGCTGAGAATGGACTGTTGGAGGAAATAAAGCATAACCAGATAGTCTGGTGTAAATGCTTTCTCAAGTAAATGTTCTTGGAGAATCTCCATTATGTGAAAAACGCCACCAAATACTTCCACCAGACTGATATATCCTGGTGCTCCATAAAAGAGACCCTCTCCATCAAAACACAATCACTATGCTGGTCTTCTTATGGAAGACTGTGGCGCACTGTGATTTGCAGTAGAATGTGAGTGCTAGGAAGCAAGGTTTCCGACTGAGATGCCAAAGTAAAGCCTACTTTATTTCTCAGATGCTTTTTCCTTTAAAAGCTAAACTACCATGCAGTCTCGTCGTGATTGTCCGGCGTTTTGTTGCTGAAGGAGGAGGCCAGAATGTGGAGTAAACTGAATACTGATACCCTTTCCGGGCTAAAGCGCAACTCCAGTTGAAGGCAGGTGAAAAAGAACATGAGCACAGATCATTTTCAGATTACACAACAATTACACGATGAGTCACCAGCAGTGGAAGGACAACAGATATTTCATTTCAGTGGTTAAAAGGAGAGCTCTGAAGTGTTTGAGTCAGATAGTTTAGCCCATTTCTCTAAACTATAAACACATGGACACACAGAAAGAGAAAGAGAGGGCAAGAACGGGAGAATAAATCACTGTCTCCTATCACAGTTTCAACTGGAGCACCCAAATCATCCTGTCCCAGAAACAATGAAAAAGAGACCCAGATACCACACACACACACACACACACACACACACACACACACACACACACACACACACACACACACACACACCAAGACATCACCTGCATAATGCAGGCTCCTGAGTGGTGCAACAGAAAAGTGTTAACCCTGTCACAGAGTCAGGATCATCTCAATCATAGCCGCTAGCCAATCACAGAAGTCCGTAAGCTTGGGTATGTATTTGGAAGACGGCAGATCGTCAATACAGGTTTTATACAGTATTGAAAACTACCAAGAGTATTATAACCTTCTGTGTAAGCTGTGTTTCTGTTCATTTTTTAATGTCTTATCATTAAAGGTGATGCTAGTTCTTCTCTTCCATACTCCAGTCCAGTAGGTGGCGATATCACACCTTTAAACAACCCATGAATTTAGAGGAACAAAATGGATATTATGACAAAAACAAAAGAAAACAACAAAAGTCCTTCTTTCTAGTACTATGCACAAGATGAACACGGTTTGTATTTTCGGCTTTTTAAAGGTTAAAAGTATACCTAAATAATTTTACAATTGTGACCCGATCCTAAAAAATTTAAAGGTTCTTAATCAGAGGCAAGAAAAAAGACAATCAACAAGAATTTTAGGGTTGCACCCCAAACCACATTAGATACACTAATGAGAATTCCCAAATAGGATACTTCAAACAAAAACAAGTGATGTATGTGATTTGGAATAGAACCCAACAAAGAAGACTACATTACATTTAGGCATTTGGCAGACGCTCTTATCCAGAGCGACTTACATTTTTATCTCATTACACATCTGAGCAGTTGAGGGTTAAGGGCCTTGCTCAAGAGCCCAACAGTGGCAACTTGGAGGTTGTGGGGTTTGAACCTGGGATCTTCCGAACCATAGTCCAATGCCTTAACCACTGAGCTACCCCTGGCCCTATACCCCTATACCACCTGGTATATACAGTACAGTACACCGATCACCCAAAACATTAAGCACAGTAGAATACTGTGTAGGCCATCTGAACCCTTGGGGCATGACTCCACAAGACCTCTGGGGAGTGATGTGGTGTCTGGTACCAGGATGTTGGCAGTGTATCCTGTGTTTTGTGGGTTGCAGGGTATGGCCTCCATTGATCGGACTTGTTTGTCCTAAACGTTTGAAATTTGGAGGCTAGATCGGCAGCCTTGGGCTCTTAGCCTTCTGGGCCTGGTGTGAAGCGGGCTATGGACCCCTGGGTGTTCTGGTGTCTTGCTATCCTGACTTTTTTTGGGTGATTTGGCTTTTTTATGGGATCAAACTGGAATGGCTGGCCTTTGGCCCCAGTGGGCATGGGTGAACCTTGGGTGTCCATGATCCTGTCACCAGTTTGATGGTATATAATTAATAATTAATGTTAATGTTATGACTAATCGCTGTATCTGCTCCCATTTTGAACACAAACCTCTTTTTGTATTGTACTGTGTATTAGGTTTTGGCCTGGTTTTCCCTTTATTGGTCTCATTTATTGATTAGTGCTGCATAAATTTGCACCTTTTTGCATTTGTTGACCCTGACAAGCTTGGGATATTTCTGTAGTATCTAGTGTTTGATCGCCTACTTCACTTCTAACATTAAGCTAGACTTCTGTCTTGTCTAAACAACGCACCATGTCTCCATCACTGTGAATGAGAAAGGGTGGTTCCACCAACTTATATTACATAACTTTCTCATATATTAAAGCACATACAGTACAAGACAGCCATTTTCAGGTAGAGAAAAAAAAAATCCAGAAAATACCCTTCCTTTTTCTCCTCAGACACACAGACACACACCCAAAACTGCACGTCCTCCCCTCCCATTGTTAGCGAATCCCCTGGTCCGCTCTCTCACACCCACATTCCATCACTCAGTCCTTTCCTCTCTCACTCCCTCGCTCCTCCGCTTATTCATTCGATCAAACGCTGAGTCAGAAAATAAAACAAGTTGACTTCATCACAACATCAAACGCATCACTAGATAACAAAGGACTCGAAGACTAAGTGTGAAAACACCACCAACGCTAATAGTCAACAATAAGACCTTTCTGTAACAGGCTTTCTATTTAGACGCTATTACAAAACTCAAGACGACAAAAAAAAAAAAAAAAACACAAATGTTCGCAATAAACTCCTACTCAGAGCAGAGCTACAGGGAAATCATCACGCTACTACAGAGCTAACATCACAGGTGTAATACCTCACTTTAGGTACATGATGAACAAATCTGAAGTCTTGGGTTTTGCGTGTTTGTTTAAATGTTTAAGTAGGCTAATAAATCAAGCGTGCAGACGAAACACGTGAGCACCAGGTGATTCCGCTATTACAGGGGAATTGGCGGGATATTGGCACCAAATGGCCCAAATTCCCTCCTTCTCTCTCTCTCGCATACTCTCTTCATCACGCGTTCTGACTCTCATTACAGCTAATTGCGTGGCTTCTGCCCAGGAGTTCTGATTAGCCAAAACAACAACAGCAGAGAGATTATGGGTTTGTGCAGATGTCCTCGTTCTCTAAGCCGTCGCATCCTTCTGTCTTTATACATCTCACACTACAGCTGCCTTTTTCTTTCCAGCCTCCTCTTTCAAAGTACTCGGTTCCTCCTTCGACATCTCCGACTCATCTGGTGTCTTCACCTCATTACAAAAGCAATAACCGGCCCAAACACAAAACAAGAAAACAAGTACTAATGGCCTCTTAGCTAACTCTGTAACTGTAAGATTCGTGTCCAAGAACTGCTCCTGTAATCATAAAAGCTGTCCCGTGCTCACCTCAGGATTTAATTACCATCTCATCATATCCTTGGTTCTATCATACATAGGACTGTTTGTCAGTCCTCTTCTATACATGTACTGTATATTATAATCATTTTTAATTAACCCCTCTATCAAGTGTCACCCATAAGAGCTTTTAGGTTTTAATTGTGAAACATGTACAGCACATCTGGTCTTCTTTAAAAGCTGCTTTGAGACAATGTCCTTGAGATGCTTCTAAGTCTTATTCCAGTTATGAAGACGCGCTATTATGAATAATTATACACGGTATCGTTGTTAGCATTTTTCTCAGACCTCGTATATGCAGACTTGTCCTCAGGACTGGGGAAGACTTAAACTGGTGACTAGGTACACTAAACTAGGTGAGAACAACATGTTAGTTTACCAATGAAAATGTTGAGAAGAACATAAACCATTTCACTTAACCAACATCATCTACTAGCTACAACTGAAGAGATTTTGGCTTATAATATTTTGATAGGTCCTTACACTGGTACTGATGTGTGCACCAGGGCTGGGATCCCATAAAGCCTGATCTATGTTTCTGTGTTAAGTCTACAAGAAGCCTACGCTCTCCACCACTACCTTGTGAGGTTTTTTGGTGTACTACTAGCAATGGAGAATAAAAATGACGGAATCTTGTTGGGGCTGAAGTTAATAGATTTTGACAACAGTATTGAACAACATAAAGGAAAAAAAGACATTGGATAAAGCTGGAAATGTGATGCTACAAAGTGGACAAATCTCAGTTTGTGTGGTTTGCGTCTTCATAATGTGTTGGACTACGCCAACAGGGTACATGGATACAGAAGACACAGAAGCAAAGAAAAAGGTTTTTACTCCGACGGTGGTCGGGTAAGAAGCAAAGATATTCAAATGTGCCCGTGAATATCATGTGAGGAACCCTGGACACACGTTTATTCTGGTTATTCAGTCATCTTTAGTAAGGCTATATCCTAAATGTGTATTTTAAGGAAAAACAGAACCAACAAAGTTTCTGCAATAATATTGAATTATTCAGAATTTCTATAAGAGTTGATGTATTCATCAGAATTCTTTAACTAGTGATGGATTATCCAGAATTTCTTCCAAAGTTTGGATTGGTAACATTTTCCCTAGACATTAAAGGGTTTAACCAGAACATTTTCAAGATGCTCCTGCTGAAAATAATAATGACATTACTGTAAATCTTTGCTAAGCTGCATGCCATATAATCATTGTGTGACACTGTAGACTGATATCCACGAGGGCAACCGCACAACATCTTTAAAATTCTCTCCTGGGTGACACTGAAGTCTCTTTTGGGTGACATTGGATTCTACCCTGGGCAACACTGGAGTCTCTTGGGGGTGAAACCTGATTCTACTCTGGGCAACACTGGAGTCTCTTCGGGGTGACACTGGATCCTACTCTGGGCAACACCGGAAACTCTTCTGATTGACACTGGATTCTTTTTTGGGTGACACTGGAGTCTCAGTGCTGGCTTTAGTAACTATTCAACTGGGTTTTAAAGGGATAGATGTTGGACTTTTTTTTTTTGCAATGCCAATGGTGTACTTTATGCACTAGACAACAGGACAAGCAGGTGGCCTTTTACTGCCTACTTGTCTCCTGTCCTCTGGGCACAAGAGACCAAAATGTGGGCTTTTCTCATGTAGCACTCTGTGCTTAATGAAAACGAGATGTGGTACAGCAGCATAATGAATAATTAACTTTTTTTTTTAATCATTGGAGTGGTTGTAGAGCCGAGTGTCTCTTTGTATTACCATCCATGTGTGTGTTTGTACTTCTGACAGCACTGAACTACTTTCTAAGCGCAAGGGTCCTCATGGTCATGCTTACATAATGCTGATGCATAACGAGTGCAGCATCATGAGGGGCTGAATCAGAAGAGGTTTGTGTGTGTGTGTGCTCTTTTGCTAATTAGAAGAACCCCTTAGCAAGGCTTCGCATAAAGCAATCACAGCCAAAGGTGTGTGCGCGTGAGTTTGTGTCTTCACTGTGATGTTATAACAATCCACCTTTGTTAATTATTAAGGCTTTGTGCCAATCTTGGCCTGAGTGCTGCACAAGAGGCTAGGCTAAGCATTGTAAAGAGGGTTAGGATGGAGTGTTAGCAGTGCTGCTCTTTTAATTAGCAACCAACTCTAGCGCTGCTGTATGGTTAATTAGCGGGTAGAGCTAGCACTGCCACTCCATTAATTACCAGCTAGCATTAGCTCCAAGGGGAAAGGAAGTGGACACTGAAATGGACTGAAAAACTGAGAGGGCTGGGAGTAGAGCCAGAACGAAAGAGAAAGAGAGAAAAATAAAGAGGTGAAAAGGGTGGGTCCAGCTCTAGTGTACCTGATTCGGCTCACGTGCCAAGTCCATCTTTCTGGAAAATACAGGACTGCGCTACAGCGATGGCAGGGCGCCATCTTGGCTCCGGACGACAGCTGAAAAATGCAGTGCCAGGCTACCAGCTCATCAGTATGCAGATATGAAGGCCTCAATTTGCAAAGCATGCAAGAGCAAGAGAACTTCACCCACACCAAACAGATGTGCTGTTAAGTTTAAAACTAGCGTTTTCCTCCAGTCTGGTTCCTGCCAGTACCACCCAGTCCTTAAGTTGCCCCAAATTGTTACCATGCACTTTTAGTAATTGGCCAGTGGATATTAGATAAATTTTTATACCTGTAAGACTGGAATAGTCAAAGTTTTCCTGATTTGAGTGTAGACTTAATTTGATCATGACTCAATGTGGCAGTTTCAGCATCTGTTCCATCTTCTCAAGACCTTTCAGCTCGACTCCCTGTTGTTCAATCAGCTTGGCTATCTTTGCATTCAAGCAACACTTGGACAGATGGAAATGTGGTTTGATATTTCACACATCGAGTAGTAAGAATTTACAAGTTACCCACCATACAACAACCACAAAGGGCACTAGCAGATGAAAAGACTTGCAGTCTTTTTGTATTTGCGCAGAATTAAAAGTATTGAATATGGGTACACAAAACAGCCCTAATTAAAGGTGTAAATTGGGTAATGTTCAGTTTGCACAGGAAATGTCTTAATCTTGGACACATTTCAGGAGTTAAAATCATTTTAGATGATCTCAATTAAATTGCTTTGTTCTCTCAAGGTTTTGACACCTTTTCACAGCATTCACTGAGAACCCCATGCCAGCCTTTTGAGGTTTGGAGGCAATTAAATAAGAGACCTGATCTGTGTTCCCTTTCACTTCATAAATCGCCAATCCAATCGAATGAAAGCCCAATTATTCTGCCAAGTCATTCGTGCGTATCAACACTCTCATTTATCCTGTGGTGCGTTGAGCATTGAAAGTAAGACAAAAAAAATGACCCAGATCCTAAACGGTCACAGTGAGTATACAGAAGATTCTGCTTCTCCTTTCCTTTCACACACCACCCTCAAGTCATGATAGAAACATTTCTAGGGGTATAGAGGCATGATGGAGGCACTGAGTCATGGAGAATGGAAAGCAGCAGTCCCCCATGTGACATCTTGGATCATGTGCCATCTTGCATGACTGCCCACACATCCCGGAGACCAAGGACAGAGCAACTCAAAGGTCCTGCCATGCAAAGGACACTTGGCTAGCACTCTAAACACCGTAATCTCTATTCACCAAACTGGTTGAATGGTCTTGGCTTACCGCGAGGTAATGGTGCTGTCCAAAATTCTCAAAAAAAACTAAACAAAAAACAAGGTGTTCTTTAATAACAGTGCAAGAGGACAGAGTCTCATCCTATAAAACCACACTAAGACCAGAGTTTTTTTTTTTTTTCTGTAAGTTGCAAAGACTGAGCCGGGTGTTTCTTAGAAGCAATCAGCCATACCATTAACAGCAGCTTTGTGCCACCTACACAGCTTTGAGTCATCAAGGCATGGACTCCACGAGACCTTTCAAGGTGTGCTCTGGTATCTGGCACCAAGACGTTAGCAGCAGATGCGTTAGGTCCTGTAAGTTGGACCTGTCTGATCAGACTTGTCTGCCCAGCATATTCCACAGATGCTCGTACAGAAAAAACAACCGGGAAGTTTGGAGGCCAAGTCGACACCTTTGACTTTTTGCCATTTTTCTCAAACCCGTGAAAAATCTGCAAGTGAAATGCCTCATCCTTGAAAAATGAAGAGACGCATCTGTGTAAACTGTACACCCAACCATTTACTAACACCACTTGTTGATCTCGGTTGGGAGATATTGGCATATTCCCCATACAGTCCTTCCTCCAAGCTATTTCCACATACCTGGGCCATTAAAGAAGCGCCAGGGATGTAAAGCAAGCAGCTCTACCATGCTCCGGCATACTGAGAAAACTTACTACTTTGATGTTATTCTGCACAATCAAAAGTCCTGCTTTGACTGGTAAGCCCCTTGTATATATTGATCACCTGATTGCATGTTGGGTTTAAAAACAATTTTTTTCAAATAGCTTGTTTGCAAAGTCTTATCCTTATACTGTATATAAACTCTTACTCTTATATATACTCATGGTGAGGGAATAATATGGTATTCCGGATAATTGACAGCAAATAAAAATAACTTAAAAAATTTACATGAGACTCTTCAATCAGACAAAATCGTTTTGTCAACTGAAATCCCAAAAGTTCTAAAAAGCAGCTTGAATTTTTAGCAGAACCCTCCACTCAACTCCAAATTGCCCTGTAAACCTGCAGAGTTTCTGTATTTTAACAGTCCACCAAGGAGAAGAAAAAAAACCACTGCTACGGCAGCGCTGTTATATTATTCCTGCTGCCTCTGCCTCATTTATCTCTTGTCTCCGTCTCCTTCCGTTAGCCCTGCCACACACCCTCAATCTAACTGACCCTTTCACAAAACGATTACAGGAACCACTAGAGCTGCTCTGCTTCTTCCGAGGCAGTTAATTTTTTGAAACGGTGCTTGCAAACATGCCATCAGACGTTATATAGTGTGTAATTTGTCTTGGTCTATTTAAGGACAGTCAAGGACAAAATATATATGTTATACATACCTTTTGTCAGCATGCAGCAATAAATTAATTTATCAGACTCAATATAACCAGGCATCTCCTTCACAAAACGTGTGGTGCATGAAAGGGTAAGAAAGAAAGAGAGAAAAAAAGGGAGAGAGAGAGAGTATATTTCATCTTAAGAACATGAAAGACAAAGAAAAAAACATGATCTGACACTACCGAAGTATAAATTAGCTTTGGTTTGCTTCTGAGGGTCAGAGTTCATCCGTGGAAGAAAGGAAATATCCTGACTCTCCAAGTCCTCACTTACGGAGACTCCGATAGCATTCTTTCCCCTTGAGACTCTACAAGCTCTCAATCCTCATTATGGAAATGTCACCCTATCGAGTGGTAAATAATGGTGAACGGCATAATCGATTCGATCCTGCATTGTCTTAACATGCCCAAAGTACACAAGCTTTAATACCACCACCAATAACAGCACACAACAAGAAGGTAGGCAGTTAGTCGGGTGTACATTATTTCCAAGAGAAAAAAAAAAAAGCGAATAAAAGGGAAAAAGTAGCACACAGCAGTGACATTTCATTGCCGTAGAAGAGAGACAATAGGTTCGCAAAACGGTGCAACAGAGTTTTCACATATCTGTACTTTATTTGCGTAGTTTTATTATAAAATTATTTTACTCCACTACATCCTACAGCAATTATCTGTACTTTCTACTTCACTACATTTCTGCATGTCATTGCGCTCTGTGATTTGCCTTCTTTCTGTGAAACGCGTAATCACATGGCAGGTGTTTGAAATCAGAAGCGGAGATGGTTGCAGAGAGCAACAAAAGCAGCATGTTCACAGATGGGAGGTGCAGAGAGAGAGAGAGAGAGGGAGAGAGAGAGAAAGAGAGAGAGTGGAGTTTTACTATAAAATACATTAGAGGCTACTGTGAACTAATACAACATCAATACATCTAATAATTATGTACATTTAAAGGTAAGTACTGTTGGACTTTTACTTAAACACAAATGTAAATAGAGAACTTCGACTTTTACTTAAGTGATATTTTACCCCTGGGGATCACTACTATCACTCACGTACAGGACTTGTGGACTCGCCCATCACTGACTATTATGCAAAAATTACTTTTTGGACATTCACATGAATGTACACTCACCTAAAGGATTATTAGGAACACCATACTAATACAGTGTTTGACCCCCTTTCGTCTTCAGAACTGCCTTAATTCTACGTGGCATTGGTTCAACAAGGTGCTGAATGCATTCTTCAGAACTGTCTTAATTCTAAAGTATTGATTCAAAGCATTCTTTAGAAATGTTGGCCCATATTGATAGGATAGCATCTTACAGTTGATGGAGATTTGTGTGATGCACATCCAGGGCACGAAGCTCCCGTTCCACCACATCCCAAAGATGCTCTATTGGGTTGAGATCTGGTGACTGTGGGGGCCATTTTAGTACAGTGAACTCATTGTCATGTTCAAGAAACCAATTTAAAATGATTCGAGCTTTGTGACATGGTGCATTATCCTGCTGGAAGTAGCCATCAGAGGATGGGTACATGGTGGTCATAAAGGGATGGACATGGTCAGAAACAATGCTCAGGTAGTCCATGGCATTTAAACAATGCCCAATTGGCACTAAGGGGCCTAAAGTGTGCCAAGAAAACATCCCCCACACCATTACACCACCACCAGCATCCTGCACAGTGGTAACAAGGCATGATGGATCCATGTTCTCATTCTGTTTACGCCAAATTCTGACTCTACCATTTGAATGTCTCAACAGAAATCGAGACACATTTTTCCAGTCTTTAACTGTCCAATTTTGGTGAGCTTGTGCAAATTGTAGCCTCTTTTTCCTATTTGTAGTGGAGATGAGTGGTACCCGGTGGGGTCTTCTGCTGTTGTAGCCCATCCGCCTCAAGGTTGTGTGTGTTGTGGCTTCACAAATGCTTTGCTGCATACCTCGATTGTAACGAGTGGTTATTTCAGTCAAAGCTCTTCTATCAGCTTGAATCAGTCGGCCCATTCTCCTCTGACCTCTAGCATCAACAAGGCATTTTCGCCCACAGGACTGCCGCATACTGGATGTTTTTCCCTTTTCACACCATTCTTTGTAAACCCTAGAAATGGTTGTGCGTGAAAATCCCAGTAACTGAGCAGATTGTGAAATACTCAGACCGGCCCGTCTGGCACCAACAACCATGCCACGCTCCAAATTGCTTAAATCACCTTTCTTTCCCATTCTGACATTCAGTTTGGAGTTTAGGAGATTGTCTTGACCAGGACCACACCCCTAAATGCATTGAAGCAACTGCCATGTGATTGGTTGATTAGATAATTGCATTAATGAGAAAATGAACAGGTGTTCCTAATAATCCTTTAGGTGAGTGTATATGTGTGTGTACTCATGCAAAAAGTGAGGAGTAAAAAAATCCCACCACTTTTTTTGCCTTTTTGTCCATAAATGTGCTTACACATGCTGTTTCAAGAAAGAAAAACATGAGGTGGGTGGAATTTGCATAGCCCCTCCTCCAGCAGTGCTCAGGAGTCATTGCATTGCATTTCGTCACTGGATTTTGAGGAAAGCCCAATGTTTGGTTCTGGGGCTCACTTCGCTTTCCTTGACATGTTGCCATCACCACATGAAGAGAAAATGCAAGTCCAGAAAACAAATTAAGTGCTAGCAGAAAGCTCATAATTACAGCTGTGGGGCGGAGAGGTAGCCTGGGCGCCTGCCTAGAGAATCTAAAGAAATAATAGGAGAATTCAAAAGATAAAAAGTGAAATAAAAATAACAAATGAATATAATAATAATCAAAGAATAATATTCTAAAATGATAGTAGAAAAAAATAGAAAGCAAAATTCTCTCTCTCTCTCTCTCTCTCTCTCTCTCACACTCATTTACTCACATACACACACTAAGTAGCCAATGACAAAAAAGGATCTGTCGCCACGGCAACAAGTCCCCCTCTAAATCCGAAATGCCACACATTCTATTTTTAGATTGTTGTTCTCTCATACGAATATAAAAGAAGTACGAATTCCTGAAGAGCAATACGTGTGTAAGTTGTCATTGTTAAAACTACAACCTGCCCGCACACGCACTCTCTCACACACACACACTCTCACACACACACCTGGAGGAGGATTACTGCCACTAGTATGACTGTGTTGCCCACAGAGGACTATGAGAATTGACAAAACACTTCATCGCTAAATGGATAACGGATTCGCCGTAGAGCAAGCGTAAAACATAATGTCAGGTTTTTTAATACGTAACAGTATTGGTTCTTAATACACCATATTTTTTCCCCTTAAAGAACAATATTACTAAAATGTAAAATATTTTATACATTGAAAAAAAATGCACACCTCAAAAGCCAATGACAAATTCCAAGCTCGACAACGTACACTAAGCTACACTAGTTTTTAAAAGCAAGAAATAAAAATACTTTTTTCATGAAACAGCAGAAGTAACTTTGTTCTTCCTCACGACCCCTTTATTAAGTAGGCTACCTTGCAATATAGCCGGAAAAAAAAAGGTTTTTAGTGATGTCATTACCTGATAAGTGAGTAAGCGTTGATTAGCTTTCTGGCTAAAAACAGACGTAACAGCCGTAACAGGTTCTCATCGTTTCTATAGTAATGGCTTACTGTAAACAGAGTTTAAAATGTACAAGTCTAAGGTGAAGTCGTAGCATTAGGAAGTCATCACTGGGTGACAACCCCCCCCGGAGACAGGGTACTGTAAGTTCCCGTCCCTGAAGTTGATGTACTGTATAAGATTGCTTTTAGACTTTCCCATGCTAGAGTGTGTAAAAGTGTTCTGAACTAAAGTTCTTGATTTTCTTGGTTCTTGGTCCACAGAATCTGACATCACATGGCTTAAATTACCTATGCATCGGCTATTGAATGTTAGGATGTATTCACGGGTCATGCAGAACTACAGACCATGCCAAAATTATGGAGGTCTGTCTCAACTGTCTAAGACCTATCAAGAACTATCTAAGAACTAACAAAGAACTGCCAAAAACTAAGAAGTGTCATGGGACCTGTTATAAAGAAGGTATGGAAAACTCAAGAATTGTAAAGAACTGTCTAAGACCTGCTAAGCACTGTTTAAAAATGATTAAAAACTGTCTAAGAACGGTCAAGAACTGTCTAAGAACTGCCAAAAACCAAGAAGTGTCATGGGAACTGCTATGAAGAACTGTTATGGAGAACTGCCAATAACTGTAAAGAATTGTCTAAGACCTGCCAAACGCTGTATAAGAATGATCAAAAACTGTCTAAGAACGATCAAGAGCTGTCTAAGAACTGCCAAAAACTAAGAAGTGTCATGGGAACTGTTATAAAGAAGTTATGAAGAACTGTCAAGAATTGTAAAGAACTGTCTAAGACCTATCAAGAACTGTCTAAGAACTAACAAAGAACTTCCAAAAACCAAGAAGTGTCATGGGAACTGTTATGAAGAACTGTTATGGAGAACTGTCAAGAATTGTAAAGAACTGTCTAAGACCTATCAAGAACTGTCTAAGAACTAACAAAGAACTGCCAAAAACCAAGAAGTGTCATGGGAACTGGTATGAAGAACTGTTATGGAGAACTGCCAGTAACTGTAAAGAATTGTCTAACACCTGCCAAACACTGTATAAGAATGATCAAAAACTGTCTAAGAATGGTCAAGAACTGTCTAAGAACTGCCAAAAACTAAAAAGTGTCATGGGAACTGTCATAAGGAAGTTATTGAGAACTGTCAAGAATTGTAAAGAACTGTCTAAGACCTATCAAGAACTGTCTAAGAACTGCCAAAAACTAAAAAGTGTCATGGGAACTGTCATAAGGAAGTTATTGAGAACTGTCAAGAATTGTAAAGAACTGTCTAAGACCTATCAAGAACTGTCTAAAAACTGCCAAAAACTAAAAAGTGTCATGGGAACTGTCATAAGGAAGTTATTGAGAACTGTCAAGAATTGTAAAGAACTGTCTAAGACCTATCAATAACTGTCTAAGAACTGCCAAAAACTAAAAAGTGTCATGGGAACTGTCATAAGGATGTTATTGAGAACTGTCAAGAATTGTAAAGAACTGTCTAAGACCTATCAAGAACTGTCTAAGAACTGACAAAAACTAAAAAGTGTCATGGGAACTGTTATAAAGAAGTTATGGAGAACTGTCAAGAATTGTAAAGAACTGCCTAAGACCTGCCAAGCACGGTCTAAGAACTGTCTAAGAACGATAAAAAAAACGAACGTTAAGCTTTACCTACCATCTGTTACAAAGTACCCACTCCTTCTGACCATTTTCTATGATTTTTCATACTATCTCCTAAAATCCCATTCCAGTTTAAATTCCTCGCTAATCACAAGCTAAAATTGTTACCAAACATGAAGGTTCGTGGTTAAATAGTAGAAACAAATCCTAGACACCACCGATGATACCGACAATGTTTTTCTTTTTTATTTCATCCCAATTTTCTTTTTTATGCCTAGGATTTCTCTTGCGTTGCAACACCCTGTGCATCAAACTTTAACAAACTTCCTGATGCAACGTCTTTGATTTTCTATCATTCTGAAAACTCAGGATCA